>NW_026924354.1:0-23791 GCF_032062105.1 Saccostrea cuccullata
GGGAGTGTCCATATTTGTTGCGCGAAACGCAAATTATGTGTAAGATCAACACAATGGCAATATGTAATAACGATTCCGTAAAGTTTCATCAAATTTCATTGAGTGGTGTGAGAGGAGTTGCGGATAAGAGATGGGTACCCCGAAACGTAACAGGTAGACGGACGGATAGACAGATGGGCGTTCAGCTAAACAGACCAACGGACATACCGATTACTATATACCCTCCCGCTTTTCAAGCGGAGACATAAATATGGAAATATATGAATATTTATACCCCCCGCTTGAAAAGCAGGAGGGTATAGTAATCGGTATGTCCGTCCGTCCGTCTGTCCGTCAGATAACGGATTCATCACAGTTTGTTATACCATTAGTTGCCAGGAAAACATACACAGGCAGTTATTTGTGCTTCGAAATGGGGTGAGATTAGATTCTAACACTGCAAGGTATAAATTAAATCAATTTTAAAAACAAAATAAAAAACAAGATGTACTTGTAAAACACAGATGTCCCCATAAAATCCTACATATCACTATGCTTCCATACTATAATAATTCTACACACCGCTAAAATCCTATCCTGATACATGTACTAGTATTCGTACACAGCACTATGTTTCTAGCCTGCTAATTCTACACATCGCTATACCTTTATTCAGATAATCATACACGTCGCTATGCTCCTATCGTGATACATGTAACCGTACATATCAATATGCTATCTTGATTCTTGTTATCGTATACATCACTATGCTTCTAAACTGATTATCCTACACATGGCTTTGCTTCTATTCAAATAATCCTACAAATCACCGTTTTTCTATCCTGATACATGTAATTGTACACATCACTATGCTTCTACCCTGATAATCCAACACATCGTTATGCTCCTATCCTGATACATTAATCCTACACACCTCTATGCTTTTTACCTGATAATGTAATTGTACACATCACTACGCTCCTAACCTCATAATCCTATCATGATAAATGTTATCGTACACATCGCTCTGCCGGTACGCTGAAACATGTATTCATAAAACCCCATGCTTCTACCCTGATAATCTTACACATTACTTTACTTCTGTCCGAATAATCCCACACATCACCATGATTCTACTCTAATAATCCTACAGATTACTATACTTCTATCTTGATTATCCTACACATCGCTATGCTTCTACCCTGATAATCCTACATATCACTATGCTTCTACACTGATAACCCTGCACATCGCTATGTTTCTTCCCTGATAATCCTACATATCACTATGCTTCTACCCTGATAATCCTACACATCGCCATGTTTCTACACTGATAACCTTGCATATCGCTATGTTTTCTTCCCTGATAATCCTACACATCACTATGCTTCTACACTGATAATCCTACATATCGCTATGCTTCTACCCTGATAATCCTACATGTCACTATGCTTCTACCCTGATAATCCTACATATCGCTATGCTTCTACCCTGATAATCCTACATATCGCTATGCTTCTATCCTGATAATCTTACATGTCACTATGCTTCTACCCTGATAATCCTACATATAACTATGCTTCTACACTGATAATCCTACATATCGCTATGCTTCTACCCTGATAATCCTACATATCGATACGCTTCTACCCTGATAATCCTACATATCGCTATGCTTCTACCCTGATAATCCTACATATCGCTATGCTTCTATCCTGCTAATTCTACATATCGCGATGCTTCTATCCTGATAATCCTACATATCACTATGCGTTTACCCTGATAATCCTACATATTGCTATGCTTCTACACTGATAATCCTACATATCGCGATGCTTCTATCCTGATAATCTTACACATCACTATGCTTCTACCATGATAATCCTACATATCGCCATGCTTCTATCCTGATAATCCTACATATCACTATGCTTCTACCGTGATAATCCTACACATCACTATGCTTCTACCGTGATAATCCTACATATCGCCATGCTTCTATCCTGATAATCCTACATATCGCTATGCTTCTACCCTGATAATCCTACATATCGCTATGCTTCTACCCTGCTAATTCTACATATCGCGATGCTTCTATCCTGATAATCCTACATATCACTATGCTTCTACCCTGATAATCCTACATATTGCTATGCTTCTACCCTGCTAATTCTACATATCGCGATGCATCTACCCTGATAATCCTACATATCGTTATGCTCCTACCCTGATAATCCTACATATCGCTATGCTTCTACCCTGATAATCCTACATATCGTTATGCTCCTACCCTGATAATCTTACATATCACTATGCTCCTATCCTGATAATCCTACACATCACTATGCTTCTACCCTGATAATCCTACACATTACTTTTCTTCTATCTTGAGCAATTAATGTCAAAGACTGTTCAATGACATGTTTACACGTGTATTTTGTTTAATACATTAAGATATACAAAAAGACTACCTAAAAAAAGGCAGATTTTGCCTTACTTTTTCTATGGTAGAAGAAATTCGTTTTATATACAATTACCGATTTTCGTATCAGAGATCCACAGATATTTAGCATTTTGAAAAATTTTGAACAATGTACCTCACATTCATCCGTAATGCTTCATAGATAACTTAAATGCTGCCACAAAAGAACATTGAAGATAAAAGATCGATATAGGTACACTGTAGTTATCTCCACTTCACTTTCAATGCCAAACTTATTTTTGTCCCCCGCTTGAAAAGTGGGGGATATTAATTTGGGTCTGTCCGTCCGTTCATCCGTCCGTCTTTCTGTCTGTCTGTAACGCTTTCGTTTCCACACGATATCTCGAGAACCCTTTGAGCTTTTGCAATGAAATTTAGCATAGCAACTCCCTATGGACTAAAGAAGACCCCTATTGATTTTGAGGTCAAAAGGTCAAAGGTCAAGGTCATAAATATTATAAGCAAATTCTGTCTGTTGTAACACTTTCGTTTCCACACGATATCTTTAGAACCATTTGAGCTGTTGCAATGAAATTTTACATAGCAACTCCCTGTGGCCTAATGAAGACCCCTATTGATTTTGAGGTCAAAAGGTCAAAGTTCAAGGTCGTATTTATCCATTCTGTCTGTGTGTAACACTATCATTTCCGGGCGATATTTCAAGATTTTGAGCTCATGCAATGTAATTTTATACCAAAACTCCCTAGGACCTCTCTCATCCCTCTCAAAGTGCCCCGCCCCGTTTGTTTTATTAGTATTTATAGTATTACATGTCGCTATTTTTAGCACAGGGGCATGAGGAGAGTTATTGCGTATAAAACAGGTTCTCGGCGGACATTTTGTTCTTATTACATCTATTAGAACTGTTTAATAAAGGCTAAATAAATCAAACACCATGGATTGTGTAAAATTTTGACAATACCGAACATGAATATCTACATGTATGTGACTTCACTTCTGCATATACTTAATGTTATGTAAAGCGATTCCGTGGTCTAGTGGTATGTTTCTCGCTTCGCAAGTGAGAGGTCCTGAGTTCAGGTCCGGGATGGACCACTTTTTTTTTTAAAGAAATACTAGTACTTTTTTTTCTAAATGATAGGCCATATTTCAGACTATGTGGGCAAAAAATGTGTGGTTGAATTTCTTTCATATCATATATAAAGAGAGATTTTGTATCCTAGAACAAAATATCAAAGTTTCAGAAAAATTGAATTTGAGGAAAAATCTTGGCCTATTTATTGTGTCCTACTATGATTGGGAGTCTAGGCCATGCTTTTAATCTTGAAATATAATATAATTATGACTTGGTATTCTGTACTCAAAATAAACATGCAAGCAATTATAGATTGATATACCCTATATATTAAAGTATATTCATGGATATTTTACCGTCTACAATGTATGTTTATACCGGTATATTATTTTGAATACAGTAAACATAACTGTTACATATAAATGTAATTCATGACTGTAATTTTAAAAAGTTTATTAAAATACCCACGCACAAGATTTTTTGTTGATTGTGTACTCGCAGCGTTAGTTTATACACATTTCACGATTTAATGACCGCAGTAGAGTAATGAATGATGAATACGTAATTAAATCACGTGAGCATGATGTTTGAACATAATTCACAACTGAATTCACAAAGCAGTAACAGGTAACTGCGCAGCAGACTTTCAGATCAGTTCATTACATTTTTCAGTCGAAAGTGCATTACAGGAGCCCAGAGATGATCAAAAATTGAGGTAAATATTCTAAAGCTGTTGTAATAAAAAATGTTTAAGAATTTGTTTAATTTCTCTGAGGAAGGTTGTATATTTTGACATCCCCGCCATTTTCAAAGGGTATTTTCCCTGGTCAGTGGTCAAACGACACAACTTCCAGATCTCCGTAAACAGCTGTAGATAGTTTTACAAATGACAGAAAATAGTCTGCAATTTTAGGGGAAATGTAGTTACAAGGGAATAAATAGGACAGGATATATTCGTCGCATTTAATCTTGCAAATATGCATTAAAATAAAAAAAGGCTTTCGGTTAAGAGGTTTTTTACATTTTCAAAATGCAATAGAATCCATAAAAATCAACCGAATACATGAAAAATTGAAACGCATTTATTTCTTTAAAAAAAATTATCTCAGACCCCCCCCCCCCTTTCCAGTAACCTAGCAATGTCGCTTATATAACAAGACAGGTTTGAGACATAAATATTTTGTCCTGCCCAGAGGTAGAGCATATTCTAGATTAACTGCTAAAATTGTTTTATAATTGGGGGATTCATTAATACATAAATTCATTATTTGTTTCTTGCACGCATTTCTAATTTATTTGCATCGGGATCGAAATTGTGAGTTTTAAATTTTGGCATGTGGCGCGAACAGCAAATTTGGCGTCAGTGGACGGTTAGCCTAGGTTAGGTGAGTTGGTTGGAGAAAACAGTTAACATTATTTGAAATAACATTTGTCAGATTCAGATGCACGTATTGATAAAACGTTGATAAAGTATTTTTAAGCTGCGGAAAGGGACAGCTTAAAACCTACAGGTGAATTAATCTATAAAACAAAAAAGTGAAATATCGTTTGAAAATGTATTGTGCTTTTAGACTCTGCATAAGTTTGGGACATCAGATCCTAAGTGGGGTTAACTTTGCCCTGAATCAACTGTGTATTGATAATGCAAATATTTTTACTGACAGGCATTTTTAGGGTGTCGAAGGGGCCTGTTTATTGCTCCATTCATAATGGCAAAAAGTATGTGTTTTCCCAATTTCACCAAAGAAAATTTCCAACAGACAATCAAAACAAACAAAATTTGGTTATAAAATGTTTGGACTCTGTAATGTATAATCTAATTGATGTTCAAATTAATATATAAACGACATGCTCCAAATACTGATTGAGTGAATGTTGAAGTATATTGTATGTATAAACTGACAATGATAGTAATTGTTTATATTTGTATTCAGCATTAATCATACAAGACTTACGATATTATACTACGCAATCTCTCCTGCAATACAAGTGACTAGATCTACACACCACCATGCACAACAGACGACAACTTACTCACACTTGCGCATCGCACACAGTGTCAAGTTAACCACATACCTGCACACACTCATAACACACTAAACTCCCCTCCCTTTTGAAAAAGAGAGAGGTACTCCTGTACCTTAATACATCATATGCAAGTAAAAAAGTCAATGAGTACCTTGCAAATAAAAGATAAACTATTATTTATTTACATAAATAGAAAAATGACAAAATTATAGTTTTTTTTTTAAATTTCAACCAAATGTCACTTTTTTCTCAAATGGAATAGCCCAGCCAATTGATGTTTGTCCCCTTTCCGGATTCTGCTTGAAATCAAGCGATGAGGTTGTCGGCATGACATTTTACTTGCATAAATTTATTCATCAAATCAGAGATGGCATAAAAAATATGCATTTTAATCATTTTTTTGCTCACCAATATGAAGTGGACAGGAATATTAGTAACACCCATGGGATCAGTGCAAGTGTTGGTGTCCCAGATGAAAGTTTTTGGAGCAGACTTCTTTTTAAGTACATCTATGCCCTAGCCCCTAAGGGATGCATGTAAGATGCTTCAAGTACATGTATGTTTCATTGTACCAACCAGGGTTTCAGAGACTGCAATTTCAGCTAATTTAAAAGAATAATCAGGTTAATGTTTTTGAAGCAGGTGTCATTTCCAAGTATTTTGACCAAACTTACAAGAATCGAACATGTACATCTAAAATAAAATATATGGAAGTACACTACCAGGCTTGCCTTGGATGCTGAATCTGGCCTTTATTTTTAATATGAGTGACTAGGTTAAAAGTTTTTTATGCTAGTCTCATTTTCAAGTAACTATAAGGCCTATTTTGTCCAATCTTCCCTGGATCCATTACCAGGCTTGCTTTAGATTCTGAATTCAACCTACATTTTATGGATGAGTGAAAGAGTCAAAATTTTTGGAGCAAGGAAATATTTGGAAATAGTCATTCTAATATAACTATTAACCTGTTGAATGATCACAATCAAATTAGAGATATTGATGAAGGTTATTCAAATGCAAAAATTTTTTTTACCTTGAAGCTTTATTTTGAACTTGAACTTACCTCAACAAAGTCAAGATGTAGTTATGCTATACCCTGACACCAGCCTCAGGGTTAGCATTTGTGCCATGGTAGAGTTTTAGGAGCAAGTCCATGTTCTAGTAAGTATAAGTCGTACCTGGACCAAAATTGCATGGATGATGCATTTAGGAATGGACACTACCAGACTTGCTTCGGATGCTGGATCTAACCCACATTTTCCAGATGAGTGACCAGATAAGGTTTTAGGAGCAGGTCCATTCCCAAGAAACTGTAAGTCCTACCCCATCCAAACAAGCATGGATGATGCATCTAGGAATGGACACTACCAGACTTGCTTCAGATGCTTGATCTGACCTACTTTTTCCAGATGAGTGATGAAATTATTCCCAACTCACTACCCTGACCAAACCAGGATTAAAGTGCTTCGGATTTTGGATCTGACCTGCATTCAATCCCAATGAACTTTAAGACTTATTTAAACAGAACTTGCTTGAATATTGTTATCAGAATAAATACTAACTGTTAAGAAAATATGATTTGAGATTTGCATTACTTAGACTGATTACATTCGTCGAGGTGAGCTTCATAATCTTTGATTACCTATGTTTTTTCTTACCTTAAACAAGTATTGTTATAAAAATGTAATCTATTTTCATTTATTAAAAAATTCTGGTCGGTGTTTTCAATCAGGATTTGCTATAAAAAAAAATCAGCTCTCAAAAATTTGGCTATTTCATTTCTTCTTAACATATTAATAATTTCAGAGGCGTAGTCATAAACTTAAATGGGGGGGGGGGGGGTGTTCAACTCCCAGAAAAACCAAAAATCTTTGACAAGCGAAAAGAGGTCATCTATTTAGGGGTCACCAGCATATAAGTTTTCCATAGTATTCAATAATTATATCGCCAACCCCACCCCCTGGTCCCTACGGCCATGCGTGTCATTTAAAGAGATTAAGTAAAATCTGTGATAATCACAAATACAGGATTTGTAATGGGGGGATAACTTCGTTCCAGCAGGGGATCAGGGGTCGCATTTAAGCCCCAAGTAGGTCCAAAGGAAGAAGCCCGGAAGCTCCTGGGTTTTCATGTATTTCAATTTGCTTCCGATAGTTATGTACCTTCACGTAAGTATGGCATGAATAATATTAGTCATCATACTTTGAATGATGGGGACTTAAGAGTAGGAGGCAAAGCCCCTCGAAGCTCCTGGGTTTTCGTGTAATTTAAGAGTGAAAATACAAAAAATAGCGGCATTGGTTAGTTTTATATCAGAGTATGGCATTCATAATATTAGTCATATCATACTTTAAAATTTTTAAGGATGGTGTGGGTGTGGGTCTGTGCCCCTCACGGTCCCCTTAAATCCGCTAGTGATATCAACCCCTATCTAAGCTAAATGAGAGGACTTCAAATAGTGTTTAATCGTGATTGACATTTATCATAGGTACTGAATATACCGAAATCAGAATACTTAAATGTTGATGAGATTTGGATTGGCTACATTTAGGATATATTCTTGAATTGCTTTCTGTTGTTGAAAATAAAGTAAATTTGCCATAAAATGAGGTTTAATATAATTTCAACATAGCTGTGGTTTTGTTCTACATTAATTAATGGGGGCGCTTATACATACCCCCCCCCCCCGGCTAGTGCACTCAATCGTTGCCCCCAAGTGACTATACGCCTATGAATCTAACACATCCTCTGTTGCTTTTATTTAAGCGCTTTGAAAATTTATACATGTTTTCACAAATTAAATATTGTGCTTTTTTAAAATTAATTATTTGGGGGGGGGGGGTGATAAATGTCTATAGATATGAATTTTCTTTTTCATATGTTTCTAGATGTTCATATTTTGCATTCATTAACAGCAAATATTTGTTTAAACTCCAAGACATCTGCTTATATTGGTCTTTCAATGCTGAAACCATAACTTAACGGATGTCTGAAAAAATGTTTTCCTTCTTGGCGTTCAAAGTACGAAAACTCCTTCCTTTTGTCACGCTAACAGTTATCTTCCTTCTCAATCATATGACAAATCACGTGAGTCTCACAATACAGAGAACAAAATGGCGGATAACGTGCTGACAGGGCTTCCTCTTGCGTTATTTATTCTTTCTCTATTTGTGCCAGGTGTACAGGCTTTTGATGCCGGCGATGCTATAGCGCTTGTACTTGGACTTATTATTGGAATTCTAGGCATATGTGCATGCCTAGGCTACTATGCCAGAAGGAGGGCAATGTAACAGGTGCACGTATTCATCGCTTCCCAGAACATTTTATATTTATACAAGAGAGAAAGAAAAAAAATCGTTTTTGGATGATTGAAAGGTGTGAAAGTTGTGCTTCTTTGCCGATAGGAAAGTTTACAATTTATTGTTGGAGAAAAATGTGGACCGTTGTTGAACTAAATGGTTCTAGGATCCTGATAGTACAGACGGGATTACTCAAATTGACATCGGCAGTGGACATGGTGGATGATTGTTTTCATTGATCATTTTGACTTTTCTTTTGTGTGATGATAGCTCATTAATCATGTACAAGTAAAAATTGTAAACGTTACTGTTTTACATCTGTGTAAAAACTCAAAGACTCTTGTTTCTCAATTTCTGAAAATTCCAGTTACATTTTAAATACATTTATTTTGATGCAGCAATGATTTTGTTACCTAATTATTTGCAGTGGTACTGTGGAATCATTAGATTTTGTGGGTAGCCATCATCAACAAAATTACATCTTGTGCAATTTAAACTAAGGTATCAAAGACGTATTAGCTTTTGTAGATGTAAGTGGGTAAATTAATGTCTCCACAAACCTGTAAAATTTACGCAGTTCTTCACAAACCTGTAAAATTTACTCTAACAGGGCAATTCTCCACAAACCTGTAAAATTTTGTGCCAGTTTTATACTTTCAGGGACTGGGAAGAAGGAACAACGATGGAGGAGCAGGGTCAACCAACAGAGGAAGACGAGATGACGAGTCCATTTCCCATCTCTATACAGCAGCCAACATGGCCCAAAATGGTAAGTAACTTTTCGTGATTTGTTGCATTGTTTTGAAGTTTTACTAACAGTGTGCCAGTTTTATACTTTCAGGGACTGGGAAGAGGAACAACGATGGAGGAGCAGGGTCGACCAACAGAGGAAGACGAGATGACGAGTCCATTTCCCATCTCTATACAGCAGCCAACATGGCCAAAAATGGTAAGTAACTTTTCGTGATTTGTTGTATTCTTTTGAAGTTTTACTAACATTGTGCCAGTTTTATACTTTCAGGGACTGGGAAAAGGAACAACAATGGAGGAGCAGGGTCGACCAACAAGAGGAAGACGAGATGATGAGTCCATTTCCCATCTCTATACAGCAGCCAACATGGCCCAAAATGGTAAGTAACTTTTCGTGATTTGTTGCATTCTTTTGAAGTTTTACTAACATCGTGCCAGTTTTATACTTTCAGGGACTGGGAAAAGGAACAACGATGGAGGAGCAGGGTCGACCAACAGAGGAAGACGAGATGACGAGTCCATTTCCCATCTCTATACAGCAGCCAACATGGCCCAAAATGGTAAGTAACTTTTCGTGATTTGTTGCATTCTTTTGAAGTTTTACTAACATTGTGCCAGTTTTATACTTTCAGGGACTTTGAAGAGGAACAACGATGGAGGAGCAGGGTCGACCAACAGAGGAAGACGAGATGACGAGTCCATTTCCCATCTCTATACAGCAGCCAACATAGCCCAAAATGGTAAGTAACTTTTCGTGATTTGTTGCATTCTTTTGAAGTTTTACTAACATTGTGCCAGTTTTATACTTTCAGGGACTGGGAAGAGGAACAACGATGGAGGAGCAGGGTTGGCCAACAGAGGAAGACGAGATGACGAGTCCATTTCCCATCTCTATACAGCAGCCAACATGGCCCAAACTGGTAAGTAACTTTTCGTGATTTGTTGCATTCTTTTGAAGTTTTACTAACATTGTGGCAGTTTTATAATTTCAGGGACTCGGAAGAGGAACAACGATGGAGGAGCAGGGTCGACCAACAGAGGAAGACGAGATGACGAGTCCATTTCCCATCTCTATACAGCAGCCAACATGGCCCAAAATGGTAAATAACTTTTCGTGATTTGTTGCATTTTTTTGAAGTTTTACTAACATTGTGCCAATTATATACTTTCAGGGAGTGGGAAGAGAAACAACGATGGAGGAGCAGGGTCGATCAACAGAGGAAGACGAGATGACGAGTCCATTTCCCATCTCTATACAGCAGCCAACATGGCCCAAAATGGTAAGTAACTTTTCGTGATTTGTTGCATTCTTTTGAAGTTTTACTAACATTGTGCCAGTTTTATACTTTCAGGGACTGGGAAGAGGAACAACGATGGAGGAGCAGGGTCGACCAACAGAGGAAGACGAGATGACGAGTCCATTTCCCATCTCTATACAGCAACCAATATGGCTCAAGGTTGTAAGTAACAAATTGATTATTTAAATGAAGTTTGTCATTTGTTAGGGAATGTGAGTGATTTCCTTTGATGTATTTGTTTTCTCTTTTTAAGCAGAAGAAATTTGAGGCTGACCAGGATCCTGAAGTGAAGAGCAGTCCCTCTGCCATTTAACAACGTTCATGAGCAGAAAGTGCGGTAAGATTCATACTTGACCTCTGAGCACCTTTTCCCAATATTATGGCTTTCCAATTGATGTTGGCTTTTTCAGGCTTTGACCTCTTGAGTTTGAATTGACAGGAAGCAGAGATAGCCACCTCTGAAGGTCAGTCTGGAGTGTTTTCTGCTGCATTCAGAAAGTATGGGGTGTATAGTAGTTGTAAGTAGCGTTACAAAGGTGTTTCTTAGTCTTAGGTTTAGTTTGTATAGTATTTCCGGTAGGTGTAGTTGTGTTGTAGTTTGAGTTAGTAAATAGGCTTTAGGTGATAGTTAGACATCTTAGAGGAGTGTAGGTTATTATTGTAATTAAGGTATTAGTTAGTTAGTGCATGATTAGTGCTTGTGGTGGATAGGTTTGCATGATTAACACCCTAACAAGCAGGGTTCTCCATGAGCTGTTTTACTGTGTTGGTCCCGACACAGAAAAATGTTCTCTGACACAGTAAAGATTCAAATTTTATCTGTGCGACACATTAAAAATTTTGCTGACACAGTAAGATCTGTGATAATAAAAAAAAATTTGAAACATACAAATTCTCTCTATCTGAAACAAAATTGATCAAACAATTCTACCATCTTTCAATTCTGTACGATATCTAGATCACTTAATTATGCTTTCACCTTGCATAATCAATTATTTCCTAGACCCTCAATGGACTTGACGCATGAAGAAACAAAGACAAAAAATTGGATTTCAAACTTCCATGTAACGCTTAATTGGTACTAGTAGTTGCAATTAAAGTACATTGTATTATTTTAAAAATATATTTAAATGTCTTTTCTTCAGAGCCATTGCTCTAGAATTATGTTTGCAATGTAAATCAAACATAACACTGTACCAAAATCATTTACTTGATGTAAATAAATAGTTTTCAATTTTAAAGGAACTTTTAAAAGTATTTTACTATTCCGAAGTCTCTTTTTTTTGTAATTCCTTAATTCGATCAATAAAATTGACAAAAAAATTATGACAAATTTGCTTTAAAAAATTGTAAGTAGTTCAACTTCATAGACAAGAAATTCCTCTGCATTTCACAACATGTGCTAATATGTTCGACCATACGATTTTGGTAATGAATTGGTGATTTTTTTAAAAATTGTGTGCATGTATTTCTAAGTAATTATAATGAATAGTGAGTCAGTTGCAAATTTGATCGCTAAAATACCGTGAAGTTTTAGTTCTTTGCGTAAACTCTGCAACACAGTAAAATTTCAAACAATGGAGAACCCTGAACAAGTAACAAGCTACTAAAACTACTAACGTCTGCTAAATGTTGTGTGACGCGTCTAGTGTGTTGGTGTTAGTGTCTGTGTGCTTGTCACCTCTCGCTTTCAGCCATCACCGCTGGCTAGCAGCAATGCAAAAAGGGGGAAGAAATTCTAATGACTTCCCCTGCCAGTACATAGCCTCTCCACAACAAGTCCTATGCGATGCCTCCACGTGGAAGCAGACGGATACTGGGTATCATTTTGTCCCAGGCTAAGTTCGCAAGGACGCACGGGAAGATGAGTCTCAAAAGCATTGGTAAACATCTCATATAGGATCTTTCCTGATCACAAACCCAATTTAGTAGTAGAATCAATTGATATAAGTGCTGGTTTTTAAAAGAAGTGAACCTTTGTTCATTTTATGTCTTTGTCATCTTTTTAGCTCACCTGAGCCAAAGGCTGAAGTTAGCTTTTCTGATCACATTTTGTCCGTCGTCTGTCCGTCTGTCCATCTGTATACTTTTCACATTTTCGACTTCTTCTCAAGAACCACTGGGCCAATTTCGACCAAACTTGGAACCAAGCATTCTTGAGTGAAGGGAAATTTAAATTGTTAAAATGAAGGGCCAAGTCCCCTCACAAGGGGAGATAATCAAGAAAAGACAAAACTAGGGTGGGGTCATTAAAAAATCTTCTCAAGAACCACTGGGCCAGAAAAGCTGAAACTTCTGTGGAAGCATCCTGGGGTAGGGTAGATTCTAAATTGTTCAAATCATGAGCCCCGGCGGTTGGGCGGGGCCACAATGGGGAATCAAATTTTTACATAGAAATATATAGGAAAAATCTTTGAAAATCTTCTTCTTAAGAACCACTGGGCCAGAAAAGCTGAAACTTATGTGGAAGCATCCTGGGGTAGTGTAGATTTCAAATTGTCTAAATTTTGATCAGTGGGGTAGGGTGGGGTCACAGTATGTGTTACAAGGGGGAAATCTGGTAAAGAACTGAATGGTCAAAATATATATAATACTGTAGATTCCTTATTTTTCGCGAGTAATTATCGTGAATAAGCTTTTCACCGTCAAATCACAAGAATAATAATTCGCAAATGCATGGTTGGTAAAGAGATTTTACATAGATTTCAGCGCCATAAAAGTAAAGGCGAGTTATTTAATTTTGTGTGTGGTGCTTCTCACAAAATTACGCGAAAATTAATTCCACGCACATATTTAGGAATCTACAGTATGTAGGGATATACTTTTTTTTTCTCAAGCCACAATTACTTATATTGATAGCAAATCATCCTTTGTGGTAGTGAAGATTTCATTTTGTTCAAATCATGTCTACCGGGAAAAGGTTTGGGCCACATTGGACAATCAAAGTTTTACATTGGATTATATTGGAAATATTTTTAGAAATCTTCTCAGAAACAAATATGTCATGACTGGTGATATGTATATGGTAGCATCTTCATGTAGTGTAGATTTAAGTTTGTTCAAATCATGACTCCCAGGTGTAGGGCAGGGCCCCAATGGTGGATCAAAATGGACAGGGGAATACTGTAAATCACTTTTTATTCGTGAGAACTTTATTTTCACATTATTATGCTAGACGGTATGGTCGCGAAAATTTCATTCTCGCGTATAATATAATTCCTTAAGATTATATAGAGCAATGACCACAATTTTGAAAATTTTGTCTCGCTAATGAAGAGTCATTTACTATCTCGCGAAAGTAAGGTGTCGCGAAAATTAAGTGATTTACAGTATATAGGAAACGTCTTCTCAAGAATACCAAAGCCATATATAGTCATATTGATATGGAAGCATCCTTCGGTAGTGTAGTAGTGTAGATTCAAATTTGTCCAAATCTTGATTCCAGGGGGCGGGGGGGGGGGACATCAATGGGGATAAAATTTTAACAAAGGAATATATAGGAAAAAAATTTATGTTCAAGAACAGCTAAGCCATTGTTATTGATATGAAAATGTCTCCAGGTAGTTATTCAAGCCCCCTTCTCCTCTTCCTAAATTTTTATACTTTTCAATACTGGACTAATTTGTCATTTACAAGCCAATATGCTTAGGTGAGCATACTGCCCATTGGCCACTGGTTTATTTTAGAAATCTTCTCACTTGGTATGAAGTGCAAGTGATCCCCTTTTGGTGTCTGTTAATTTTTATCTTTTTAAGAGGAATACTTTTAAGGCTGAACAGGATCCTGAAGTGAGGAGGACTCCCTCTCTCATTGAACTGCATACAGCAGCAGAAAGCAGGGTAAGATTCAGATTTTACTTCTTGTATCTTTGCTTGCCTATTGATGTTGGCTGTACCAAGCTTTAACATCTGGACCTTCAATTGACAGATTTCAGTTCCCCTTTGATTCAGAAGAGGAATATGAGAAGAGTCTATCCCTGTCTGTGTTTTGCATGTGTTATGTTTCAAAAGTGGTAAGCAACAAGCTGCTTTTTACTGAAGCTTCTCACTTGGTATGAAGTGCAAGTGTTTCCCCTTTTATGTCTCTGTTTTATCTTTTTAAGCAGAAGAAATTTAAGACTGACTAGGAATTCTAAGTGAGGAAGAGTCCTTTTCCCATTCCGCTGCAGCCATGAGGAGAATACTTGTAAGAATCAGACTTTACTTCTTTTTTTACCTATGGAACTTCATCATGACCCACTTTAACAGGCAGGAGTCTTACAAGTATTTTTTATTTAATTATTTCTGACATATCTTTGTCCTCCCTACTCTAAAGTAATTGTGCTTTCCTCTCCTTGCCCCAATATTCCACCTTATTCCTAGCTATCATAACCTTATTGTCTTTATTTGCTTTTTGATTTTCAAGCTAATAATGTTGTAATGATTATGTTCATTTGAATTTCTGTGATTATTACATTGCTTTGTATTATTGCGTATCTTCTCTCCATCAAGTATTTTCAAGGGAATTAAGAGTACCAGTGCTGACCAAGTGAGGAAAAAGAAGAGTCTATTGCCAAGCTTTGTACAGCAGCCAATATCTGATTAAGAAGTGGGTAAAAAGATTTATTTTTTGCAATTTACAAATTTTCTTTATACACTTATCAAATCATAGGTCCAGGGGGATTTACTTCTGCTGCACAACAGCAAGACTGTGTTGCAATAACAATAGGGCATCCCGAGGATGTGTTGTTTCAAATTAGGTTACATCATGATCCCTTTGGACTAGGATTAGTAAAAAAAATATGAATTAAGAATTTTTCCTTTGATGACAAAGTCAAGGTGACTCATTTGAACATTTTGTCACAAGGTATTTTTGTTCATGTTTTTTTCATTATCTTTGGATTTCCTTTGTTAACAAGTAGAAAATGAGACTGATCTCAATCAGTTAACAAGAATGTGGAAAGTAAGGACTTACTACTGTCTAACCTAAACATTGATGGTTAGTCAGATCAGATGCATGTAAAGCTCTAGACCTTGCATTATGTGAATTAGAGGAGATTTTGACTCTCTCATTGCTTGGATTCTTAGTGTCTTTTTGTTAATAGGCAGACGGTTATGCTGGCATTGATCCTGTTTCCAAAAGCAGATCAACATGATTCCTCAAGACTCCAAAGAGATCAACTATGGGACCTGAAAGTAAAGGTAAGACACATGTACAAGCTCTGCAAAATCCTTCTATTCTGTAAAAATATGTTAGCTATATTTCATTTATTAAGATTTTATTAATATTTATGTTGAGTCCTTGTAATTTCTTTTTTTACAGGCAGACTGCCATCAATTTCATGTTTCTTTGATAGCAGACAAATATGCTTCAACAATAGTGCAGAGAGTAATTTAAGGTTTGGACTGCAAGTGATGGACACACTAAATAACTCAACTCGAAGAATTCAATGGATAGTACTGAGTACATTATTATATATCTACAAAGTGATGAGCACACTAAATAGCTTAACTGACAGAATTCAATGGACCGTGCTGACCCTTATCAAAATGAAATCCATTTAGATACCATTTAAAAGCCATTTCTTTTCTGACCATTTAAAGACCATTCAGAAACCATTTTATTTTGTCAAATCTTTCAAGAATTCTCAACAGAAAGGCTGATCATTTAAAAACCATTTTTCATTTTATCTCCATTCAAAGTCCATTCAAAGTCCATTCAAACACCATTTTTTTGGGCCTGTAACATGCAAATTAACCATTCCAAAACCATTTATGCAAATGAGATGAAAAATGAAAAATAAATGGTTTTTGTTTTAACCATTTAATATCCATTTTAAAACATTTTCTCCATAATTGAAAAATGAAAAATTTAGGTGGGTCCTTAATTGATATCCATATGCAAGGAATATTAAGCACTTTAAAAATCCATCTTCTTAGTTGCAGAGTCAGTCACAAAAACAGAGGTCACTTGTTCAATTTTTTTCACATATTTGGTTTTTGAATTCATGGAAAAATCCCAGTTTGATCTGAATTGTGGTAGTCTTACTCCATCTTTGAAAATTTATATCTTCCCGTGCTCATTTTTGTGCTCCATCATGTCTATGCAAGCAGTATTCTAAAAATAAAAGGAAATGCAAGAAAATATTTACAATTTGTTTTTAATTGATGTTAATCAATAAGAATTTACAAAAGTGTCCATTAGCTAGTCTGACAAATTTTCATTAACAAGATTGGTTTATAGATTATTGCATCAATATGATTAATGGGCACTCGATCCTTTTGCGTTTTCTTTGGGAAACATTTTTCTGTTACTGAAATTAATAAAAATTATGTACATATTTATACTTACCACTCAAAAAGAATAAGGTCCTTTCAGTGTATGGAAAATGAATGTGTTGCATTTCTTCTGCTTTAAACTTCCCAATTGGGCAAATGTTTGAAACATGAAAATAGTCACAAATAATATCGTCTTCCAAGAAATAAGTTATCTATTTCTGCTTTGACCATCAATATACAGTTTTGTCAGCTTCAAAAAACACTAAAAACCTATATATTCCTTGAAGAATAGTCCATCCATCTAAACTCACTACCAGCTAGGTCAAAGTGCTCTTGTCCAATATTCAAACTTAAACTTGGAAAAGGCGGTCACTACAGAGCTTGGGAAGAAATCTGATATCCAGTGCCCCATTATGAAAACCTGGCACATGGCATCAATTAACCACTGATAAATCTATCTTAATATTAAAGGCTAAGACTAACCATTTTTTTCTTGTCTCCATTTCTTAGAAAATAAATGGGAGAAAAATGGCCCCATCAAGCAAGGTGGATCACAAAATTGGCATTTCTTTTCCATTTACTCAAATAAATGGAAAGAAAATGTTGGAACTTTACCATTTAAAATACATTTTCTAACAGAAATGGTTCTTAAATGGTTCTGAGAAAATGGTTTATGAAAATTGAAAGATAGGGAAATGTAGGAAAAATGGTTTTGAAATGAAAAATGGCTAAAAAATGCTGAATAAATGGAGATAAAATGGAAAAATGCCATTTCTTTTTGCTATGGGGAGAACATTGTTATATATCTACAAAGTGATGGACACACTAAATAGCTTAACTGACAAAATTCAATGGACCGTGCTGAGTACATTGTTATCTACAAAGTGATAGACACACTAAATAGCTTAACTCACAGAATCCAATGGACAGAGTTGAGTACGTACTAATATCTACAAAGTGATGGACACAGTAAACAGCTTAGTTCTCAGGATTCAGTGTACCATGCTGAGTACATAACTCATTAAGGATAACTCATATGACATCCACAGCAGATCACTCAAAGTTGTGTTACTACATTATTGTACATGTACAACTTTTCATATACTACGTTATTTTTTCTGAATGTTTTTTTTTTGTATCTGTATATTATATTTTTTAATTTAAAAAAGTTAAAGATTGGATTTTTAAGCAAAAATATCAAGAGAGGTAAATCAGTGCTTGTCTGAATATCTAAGCTTAAGAGAAAGGGAGGTAATTTTTTTCATTGTGAATCCTTGTCCAGAGCATATACTTTCTCCCCTTGGTCCAATGTGGCTAATACTTCTCTCACAGAGTGCCACTGGTCAATGGATGTGTAGTGACCTTGAACAAAGTTTCTAGGCCAAGAGTCAAGGTTAAAACCCCTTTCAGCTACTTTACATTTTTATGTTCATTGCTGAAAGTGGGACCCTTTGAGATGGCCACCATCTCAATGATATCTAATTTTAGTTTGAAAATTGCTAGAAAAGATAAAGTGATCTCATTGTAACATTATTATTTTTTAGTGTTTTAGATTATAAATAAATATAACAATATGCAAAATCTAAATTCTTTTATATTTTCTCTCCTTTGATTTACATAGCAGGCCTTGCAGTTTTTAGCTCATATGAGATTTTCTGATCACCTGTTGTCCGTTGCCCATCCGTCTGACTGTCCATTCATCTGTAAACTTTTCACATTTTCAGCTTATTCTTGAGAACCATTGGGCCAATTTTGACCAAACTTAGTACAAAACATCCTTGGGTAGTGGGAGTTTAAATTATAAAAATAAAGTCCCCTTCCGAGGGGAAATTGTTAAGAATATACAAAAATAGGGTGGGGTCATAAAAAAATCTTCTCAAGAACCACTGGGCCAGAAAAGCTAAAACTTCTTGGAAGCATTATGGGGTAGTGTTACTAGTGTAGATTCTAAATTGCTTGGATCATGACCCCCTGGGGATTGGGAAAGGTCAAGATAGGTATTAGGGGGAAATCTGTTTAATAACATACTGGCCAAAGTTACTCAGGTGAGTGATGTGGCCCATGGGCTTCTTGCTTATCTAATTTAGTTTTATCTTTGTATGCAACACTTTTTCCTTCTTTAAGTTTTTACAGAGGTTCTAATTAATTTAAGTTTTTTATGAAATATTTTTCCTTGTCAAGTTCTATAAGCATGTTCTACCTCATACACAAGTAGTATATGAAGATTTTCTAGATGTTTCATATTTTTTTTAATTTTTCTTGAAAAGCATAACTGATGTACATGTAATTGTAAAAACTGTGTTTGTCCCTTGTGATACATGATTAATTTATGTCAGTTTGAATTTATCATATATATTAAAATATACTATTATACAGTCTGTTTGTCATGGAATTAAACTTGTTGAGTTTTTATTCCACCTCTATAATTGAAGATTTGGGGGCATATTTTGATAAACTGTCTGTCTGTTTATGTGTCTCCAAATTTACTAATTTTTACTACCCATGGCCATTCCTTTTGAACTTTTTTTAACCTTTAAGTTAGACTTTGACCTACTTTGGTAAAAAAAAAAATGATGTGAATGATTAGTGCTAGGGCTTTCATATTTCAAATGTGTATTCCTTGTAATGAAACTTCTCTTTTTACCCCAAACAAAGGAAGTTTTAGGGATATATAGGAATCACATTGTCTGTGAATGTAATTTTGTCTAGGCTCTAACTTTGATATATGGAAACATTGGAAGCTTATACTTGTTTTGAGCTTGCTTATAATGACCCGACAGTGAGTCCTGATCTGACACAAGGTCATTCCTGCAAGTTCAAGGTCACTGGCCTAAAAGTATGGAATTTTTGTCTGGGTCATAACTTTGTAGAAAGAATCACTGGAAGCTCAAACCTGGTACAGGGATTGCTTATGACCCAAAAATGTGTCATGATCTTATCCAGTCATTCCATTTAGTTCAAGGTTACTAGTAGAAAAAAGATATGACATAACTTGACTTTGTAATGGAGAGTCAATGGAAGCTCATACTTGGTACAGATATTGCTTATGATCAAAGAATATGCCTTGACCTTTATCCAAGGTCATTTTGGCGATTTCAAGGTCACTGGTAGAAAAAAGAAAAAAAATGTCTCGGCAAAGACTTTATTTGGAAAAGAATTGGTACAGGTATTCTTTTTGAAATAAGGAAAGTTCTTATTTTAATCCAGTACGTGTCAGTGCAGCAAGTTCAAAGTTACAGGCAGAATAGTGTAAAAAAAAAATTTTCAAAACTTTAACTTAACAATGTAGAAATACTAGGAGCTCGTACTTGATACAAAGATTGCTCATTGGAACCTGATACAGGTACTGTTTATGAACCTAAGGAGTGTCATGACTTTAATTCGAAGTCAAATAGCAAGTGAAAGGTTGGTGGTATAAGAATTTTGGAGCAATCCCGATCAAAATAAAAACCATAATGAATAAAATAACAATTTATTGCCTTCTGTATTGTCCCCCGCTTTAGCATTAAATCTCATTCGTCTGTCCGTCCGTCACAAAAACTTGAACCTTGCCCATTATTTTTGATTTAGTGGAGCTATGACTTTTATATTTCACTTGTGTGTCCCTTGTGAGAAGACCTTTCTTTGGGTACCACCATATTTGACCTTTTGACCTAGACCTTGGAGTTTGACCCACTTTTACACAACAAGAAGCCCATGGGCCACATCGCTCACCTGAGCACTAAGGGTAGGAAAAAGTAGAAAATGGCTTTTTATTGTAAAGTTTAAATCCAAAAGTAGTCCCATGACGAATCATGGATTTGCTATTTTTTAGAAAATGATTTTTAAAGAATTTTCCTATATATATCTTTAAAAACTTTGGTCGGCCATTTTGGCCCCGCCCTACCCCTAGGGGTCATGATTTGAACATTCTTGAATGTACACTACCTGAGCATGCTTCCATATAAATATGATGAATTATGGCTTTGTCATTCTTGAGAAGAAGATTTTTAAAGAATTTTCCTATATATTTCTATGTAAAACTTTGGTCGGCCATTTTGGCCCCGCCCTACCCCCGGGGGTCATGATTTGAACAAACTTGAATCTACACTACCTGAACATGCTTCCATATAAATATGATGAATTACGGCTTTGTCATTCTTGAGAAGAAGATTTTTAAAGAATTTTCCTATATATTTCTATGTAAAACTTTGGTCGGCCATTTTGGCCCCGTCCTACCCCCGGGGGTCATGATTTGAACAAACTTGAATCTACACTACCTGAACATGCTTCCATATAAATATGATGAATTATGGCTTTGTCATTCTTGAGAAGAAGATTTTTAAAGAATTTTCCTATATATTTCTATGTATTTATATTTTGGTCGGCCATTTTGGCCCCGCCCTACCCCTAGGGGTCATCATTTGAACAAATTTGAATCTACACTACCTGAGCATGCTTCCATATAAATATGATGAATTATGGCTTTGTCATTCTTGAGAAGAAGATTTTTAAAGAATTTTCCTATATATTTCTATGTAAAAGTTTGGTCGGTCATTTTGGCCCTGTCCTACCCCCGGGGGTCATGATTTGAACAAATTTGAATCTACACTACCTGAACATGCTTCCATATAAATATGATGAATTATGGCTTTGTCATTCTTGAGTAGAAGATTTTTAAAGAATTTTCCTATATATTTCTATGTAAAACTTTGGTCGGCCATTTTGGCCCCGCCCTACCCGGGGGGGGGGGGGGTCATGATTTGAACAAACTTGAATCTACACTGCCTGAACATCATATAAATATGATGAATTATGGCTTTGTCATTCTTGAGAAGAAGATTTTTAAAGAATTTTCTTATATATTTCTATGTAAAACTTTGGTCGGCCATTTTGGCCCCGCCCTACCCTGGGGGGGGGGGGGTCATGATTTGAACAAACTTGAATCTACACTACCTGAACATGCTTCCATATAAATATGATGAATTATGGCTTTGTCATTCTTGAGAAGAAGATTTTTAAAGAATTTTCCTATATATTTCTATGTAAAACTTTGGTCGGCCATTTTGGCCCCGCCCTACCCCAGGGGGTCATGATTTGAACAAATTTGAATCTACACTACCTGAACATGCTTCCATATAAATATGATGAATTATGGCTTTGCCATTCTTGAGAAGAAGATTTTTAAAGAATTTTCCTATATATTTCTATGTAAAAGTTTGGTCGGCCATTTTGGCCTCGCCCTACCCCCGGGGGTCATGATTTGAACAAACTTAAATCTACACTACCTGAGGATGTTTCCCCATAAGTTTCATCTTTCCTGGCACAGTGGTTCTTGAGAAGAAGATTTTTAAAATATGCCACTAAATTTTCATTAATTCCCAATTATCTCCCCTTGAATGAGGGCGTGGCCCTTCATTTGAACAAACTTGAATCCTCTTTACCCAAGGATACTTTGTGGCAAGTTTGGTTGAAACTGGCCCAGCGGTTCTTGAGAAGAAGTCGAAAATGTGAAAAGTTTACAGACAGACAGACAGACGGACAGACGGACAGACAGACGGACAGCTAGACAGACGGACGCCGGACAAAATGTGATCAGAAAAGCTCACTTGAGCCTTCGGCTCAGGTGAGCTAAAAAATCCAAACTTTTACTTTGGCCATGTCTTTTGAATAGCCATACTTCACATATGCATTTTTTGTGTCAAGGCCCTTCATTGGATACCAACAATTTTGACCTTTTAACCTTGACCTTAGAGACCTATGAACTTTCATTGGATACCAACAACTTTGACCTTTTGACCTTGGAGATTTCCGTACTTATGAAAAAACTTTAACCTTGACCATATCTTTTGAATGGTAGAAACTAGGACTTACGTATTTCACATATGTATTTTTTGTGGCAAGGCCTTTCATTGGATACCAATCATTCTGACATTTTGACCTTGACCTTGGAGATTTCCGTACTTTTGAAAAAAAAAGTTTAACCTTGACCATGACATTTGAACGGTAAGGGCAAAGGCTTTCGTTCTTCACATATGTAATCCTTATAAGAAGACCTTTCATTGGATACCAAGGTCAAGGTTAAAGTTTTTTCATAAGTACGGAAATCTCCAAGGTCAAAAGGTCAAAGTTGTTGGTATCCAATGAAAGGTCTTGCGACAAAAAATACATATGTGCAAAAATATGAAGTCCTACATGTAGTATCTACTTTTCAAAAGTTGTGGCCATGGTCAAATTTCTTGGTATCCAATGAAAGGTCTTTTCACAAGGATTACATATGTGAAGTACGATAGCCCTAGCCCTTTCCGTTCAAAAGTTATGGTCAAGGTAAAAGTTTTTTCATAGGTCTCTAAGGTCAAGGTTAAAAGGTCAAAATTGTTGGTATCCAATGAAGGGCCTTGACACAAAAAATGCATATGTGAAGTATGAAATTCCTAGTTTCTACTATTCAAAAGACATGGCCATTCTTTTGAATGGTAGAAACTAGGACTTACGTATTTCACATATGTATTTTTTGTGGCAAGGCCTTTCATTGGATACCAACCATTCTGACATTTTGACTTTGACCTTGGAGATTTCCGTACTTTTGAAAAAAAAAGTTTAATCTTGACCATAACATTTGAACGGTAAGGGCAAAGGCTTTCGTACTTCACATATGTAATCCTTATAAGAAGACCTTTCAT
>NW_026924355.1:0-23332 GCF_032062105.1 Saccostrea cuccullata
CTGGTTCAGGAAAACTGTCTGCCTTGCAGCAATTAGTTAAAAAAAACATATGTGGTATTGATAAATCACAAATAATGAACTTGAAATCAGTGCAGATTTTTTATATAGGTCAACTGATTTTAGGTTTTCTAGCTTATTATGCTAAGAAAATTAAGTTGTCTAAAAATAGATGGACTAGGTTTTTGCAACTGATAAACAAGTCATGGTCTGGGCCATGGACATCGGCCTGGATAGCTCAGTCGGTAGAGCAGCTCACAGTAGACACTAGAGATGCAGGGGTCCCAGGTTCAATTCCCAATCCACCATTCATTTTTTTCCTTTTCTGTTTCAACAACTACCATACCAAGCCAAATGGTTATTCCTCATTCTTCAGGCTTTTACACTAGCTGATACAGTTGCTACAAACTCACCAACTTTTATTAATTGTCCATAAAATGAATAACAGAGATTGAACAGGACCTAACTTTTCGTTTACTTTTCATACATTCATTCATTCTTTATTTCCTCCGAACTGGAGGGTGTGTAATATGTAAAGTTTTAAAACTATATTTTAATTTTTTAAAAAGCTAATTAGACGAGAAGAGCCCATGGTCAATACTGGCTTACAAGTCTGTTGTAATGGGATGTAAAGGGAGAGAACTCAGGATGGGGGTGGTAGAAAGGGTTTTCTACCATTAATATTGGTGTGTACTATGGACCCACTTTAATGATAGAATTCAGGGGAACCGGTCACTTACTATAAACAATTTAAAACATTATTACACATTTTCTAAGATTCATCCAAAGATTTTCAACATCAATATTGTGGGTGGGAAGCAATTTTATCAAAACCAATTCTAACAAAATTTTTAAAAATGTAAAGAAAATGATGTGAAGTTTTGGCTTTATGTGGATGATATTTATTGGTTTGCTATTATTAGTTTGATAGTAATTTTTAATGTAACTTTTAGTCCATTTATCTTGAACTTTGACCAAAACTTTTGAACGGCAAGGGGTAGGGCTTTCATACTCAGTGTTCATATTCTTGGTAGGCAAATCATTTAGGAAGCTAGGATCTCTAAATTAGAAAATAAACTTTAAATGCTTAGGATATTATTAGGGACCCCATATTACTAAAGTAAATTATTTGGAGAACAGTCTCTATCTCTAAAAAAAAAAAAAAAAGCAACAGACGACTACCATAAACACTGGCACTGTTAACTCTACTGACATCATGATCAAAGAACGTTTTCTCTTCCCCATAAACCAAATAAACAGACAAGAGACAATGGAAATTGTTAAAGACAATCATGAAACAATATAGCTACGATAACACTGTAAAAGTTCTATTGGGGCTAAACACTGATAGTGATAAAACCATTTTTAACATGAAAGTGTCGAAAATTAGTGTAATACCAAACAGATCATAATTAACGCCAAATGCAACAGGTCATGAGGTGACTTAATTTCTTCACGAGTTACATATTAAGCATCTGTCAAAATAAAAATAATCATTAATTCCTACCATTACTTCCAACAAAAAAATTCATAGTGCACGCAGTGCTCGTGAATACCCCGATGTCGCCATGTTTGTTTATTTGACCACGTGATCACGCTTTCAAAGCTTTTACCGTATCTCCCCATAAAAAGCAAAAACATAAGGGTAGATTATAGTCGAGTGTCACACTAACTTTCAACTTGCGGTTAGATGGCGTATTCGTGCAATATTTTTCTTAATAATGATTGAAATTTGGATATGGATGACGATATATTTTGCCACTGTCAGCTTTTATAAATTATAAATATCACCCGGTTTGTAGTCCTGAATTTTTTTCCAGGGGGGGGGGTCCAAAAATCTTACTCAGAAATTTCTTTTAAAAAAAAAAACATTAACTACTTTCATAAACATTGAAAATCTGCCAAATTTCGTTGGGGTGAGGTGGGGTTATCTCAACGAGATTCGTACCCTGGCCGTAATCGCGTTAAATTTTGGACAAGACGTATGTAAAGTTAACACAATGCTTTGAAAAAAAATTTTCTTTTCAAAGTTCGTTAATTAATATCGACCATATGGAGGCACTTTGAAAAAAATGTGCACGTGTTGGTCCATATTCTGGCAAATGCCTATATTATGTCTATCTTTGCAAAAAAAAGGGGGATTAAGCCCCCCTAGCCCCCCTTGGTTCCAACGGCTAATGTAAGTGTGATGGCAATGAACATAATTGGACTTTCTATTTTTAATGAACTAAAATTCAATGCACTTTACTAATTAAGGACTTCATTATATTTTACTGTATTTTAAATTTTCATTTTTTTTAAAACATGACCTTTTAGGGCTACATGTACGAGGAATGCAACAAAATGAGGTCCAAGTTTGTAAGCTCATTAAAAATAATTTTCCCGCAAAATTCTTGTACGATGGTCTTTTATAATTATTTGATAAACAAGAAAAAATTGTTTATATACCTGCACAAAACGAAGGCTCTGTTTTTAAACTGTCTTGTCCTCGTTCTCGATGAGGGTAGATCAATTCATTGGTTTTTCGAAAGAAATTAAACAAAATAATGCAGTCTATTTTACTAAAATCTCAGTCCAAAATTTTTGTTTTATATTTTTTTTCAAAGTGCGCCAAGAGTCTTCATGGTTAAAAATGTCAGTGGCGTAGCGTCCATTAAGGCAAAAAGGCAAATGCCTACACATAATTTTTGGCAAAGTTGACGGTCATTTTAAAAAAAATAAATTAATGTAATAAGTTTGTTAATGATAAATAAAATAAAAAAAATTAATTCATTTTATAGCTGTAAAACATTTTATAGTCTTGTTTCTTTCAGTGGCGTAAGCAGTCAAACTGAGTTCCCCCATACAATTAAAGACCCTGGAATATTCCTGCAACCCTCTTTGACAAATAGTGAAAAAGTCGAGTTTCTCACAAAAAAGTGGGAACCTTCTGATGTTTTAATCCCAACCAGGTTACAATGTTCTGTAGTGTATATAATGTGATATCGTTAAAATTAAACCTAAATTTAGTATCAATCTCTTAAAACGTTCTTTCTCATTTTCCGTTCGCTCAGCAGCGTTCATGATAAAACTTTGAAAATTTAGTTTGACACAAGTACATGCATGTAGGAGAGGGTGGGGCTATGACTGAATCTCTCTCTCTCTCTCTCTCTCTCTCTCTCTCTCTCTCAGTATCTCTAACAGTAAAATTTATCTGTTTCTACAAAACAATGATAACATATTACTTAAACACCAATTTTTGAAAATTTTGATTTAAACTCATAACAAATAATATACCGGTAAATGCCTAATAAAATACGTATCATCTTGTCCAAATATTCAAATCACGGGGAGGGGTGTCCAAAAATAGTAATCTGCTTAATAATTTCTTTCTAACTTCAATGAAGATTTACTAGTATACATGTTCATTGAGGTGACATATATCTTGAGAGAGTTTGTTTAAATTAACATGTTTAAAAAAACTTTCAAGATCTGACTACTAAAAAAAGTATTTAAAGGGCGAAAATCCCAAAATGCCCAAATAAAAAAAAACTACAAACAAGCATACATATTTTGTTTAATTTAACAATTTTCTTTTCTCAAAAGTACTAGTTTTGCATCTATTTTTTCAAAATTTTCTCGGGGGAGGTCCCCCAAATCCCCCTGGCAGGAGGGGGTAACCCCCTCCCGCACTTACCCCTTTTCGGCGCTTCGCGCCTCAGTGAAGCCTTTGGCTTCATTTTCTTTTGCCTACACATATATTTTATGCACGCTATGCCACTGAATGTTGATGTACATGTACACTCTTAACGCATTTGATTTTTGTTTTCAAAGTGCGTTGATTTTGTCCCAATTTTAACGCACTTGAATTTTTTTCAAAGTGCATAATATTTCAAAGTGCGTTGCCACAAACCATTCTTTATTAAAAATAATTTAAATCCACCAAATTAATTTTATCTTACTTTAAGAAACAAAATAAAACAAGCTAATTCAGAGAATTTATGTCCCCCGCTCAAGGAAAAAGTAAAACATGCGCTGTTCGGGGGGAGGGAGGGGGGAGAGCTGGATCCCCCTCACTGAATTTGTAGAATTATTAAATGTATGTATACATGCATGTATACTGAAGCAAATAAAATATACCATTATGGATATAAAGATGTAATTGGTTATTCTTTATTATGTGTATAGAAGATTCTTTTTATATGGAATATTTATCACACTGTAATGATGATCTTATGAGTTTGTACAAGCCAGACCTCGTAAATTCATTTCGCGTGCTGAATACTATTGTTTAGTAAAAAAAAAAGTATTTCAAGAAAAAAAAAAGTTGTCCGTCCGGGATACGAATTCGGGACCTCTCACAATGGAAGCGAGAAACATACCACTAGACCACGGAATCGCTCTACATGGTATCAAGTATATGCAGAAGTGAAGTCACATACATGTATATATTCATGTTGGGTATTGTCAAAATTTTATACAATCCATGGTGTTTTATTTATTTAGCCTTTATTAAACAGTTCTAATAGATGTAATAAGAACATAAAGTCCGCCGAGAACCTGTTTATACGCAATAACTCTCCTCATGACCCTGTGCTAAAAATAGCGGCATGTAATACTATAAATACTAATAAAACTAGAGGTACTGTGAGCGATGAGCTCACTAAATGATACCCCCCGCCTCCCATATGGTTATAACTGGTGAAAAAGTCCATGTTTTCCTGTGGCCGGGAAACCCAAAATATGTGTCGAATCAAAAAGTAAAATAGGAGGTGCACAATGGCAACATGTAATAAAGATTCTGTGAAAGTTTCATCAAATTTCATTCAGTGGTATGAGAGGAGTTGCGGATAAGAGATGGGTACCCCAAAGCGTAACAGACGGACGGACAGACGGACGGACGGACGGACAGACGGACGGACGGACGGAAATACCGATTACTATATACCCCCACTTTTCAAGCGGGGGGTATAACAAACGGGGCGGGGCACTTTGAGAGGGGTGAGAGAGGTCCTAGGGAGTTGTATAAAATTACATTGAATAAGCTCAAAATCTTCTTGAAATATCGCCCGAAAATGATAGTGTTACACACAGACAGAATGTGTAAATTTAAGATCTTGAACTTTGACCTTTTGACCTCAAAATCAATAGGGATCTTTAATAGGCCACAGGGAGTTGTTATGTAAAATTTCATTGCAATACCTCAAATGGTTCTAGAGATATCGTGTGGAAACGAAGGTATTATTACAGACAGAATTGCTTATTTATTACCTTGACCTTTGACCTTTTGACCTCAAAATCAACAGGGTTCTTCTTTAGTCCATAGGGAGTTGCTATGCTAAATTTCATTGCAAAAGCTCAAAGGGTTATAATTCTCGAGATATCGTGTGGAAACGAAAGCGTTACAGACAGACAGAAAGACGGACGGACGGACGGACGGACGGACAAACCCAAATTAATATCCCCCACTTTTCAAGCGGGGGACAAAAAATCTTTTACTCCGAAGTCACATCCAGTCATTTTTTCTAGGGGCTGTGATGAATGCCCACTGTATATAATAATTTAATTTCACTTGTATCGAGCAATTTCATTGGCTGAATCATTCAGAGGAACCTATAATATTTTGTATAACATAACTTGCCTACGTCACAATGAGTTACGTCAAAAACGTATTACTCCGCTTGACGTTACTTTTAAAATTATGCTCAATTTGAAGCCTTATTCTGGAGGGAAAATTGTCTTATTGTCTACACTGAAATTAGATTATAAGGAATGAAGCTAATTTCAACTTACGTTATACGATATAACAAAACTTGGGGCAGTTTACGTTTTTTTATAAACCGCTCCGCGTATAACATAAGTTGAAATAAGCTTCATTCCTTACATATTTAAGGTTCATGTAGTTCATGTAGAACTACATGAACCACATGTACTCGGCCATTTCCGTGAACAATAAATTATCTCACGGAAAGTTACGAATGTAATAACGACTTGTAGTAAATATTTTCTCTATCATTCTAAATTTTCTAATTGGCTAAAAATGATCACACAATCAAGTATATCTAAAAGCATATAGTAACTTGTGTTACTGTTTAAAGATTCTGAAATGCATATCAACTTAATGTTTCTAAAAATATAGAAATATATTTCTATAAAATAATGGTCTTGAATCAACATTGCTAATAAGAGTTGATGCTTAAAATCTATTTTTTGTAAAACAAATTAAATTGTAACATTTTCATAAAAAAAATAATTTAATTAAACAAAATTAATGTATAGCCCTGTTAATTGGTATTTCATTTAGCATGTAACTTTTGATTCAATCTCCGTATGAAAACTTATATGGGGTTTGCTTTTATTTGAAAACTTTGTGTCACTCTGTCGATCGTGGTGAATTTAGTCTTGGCAAATAATATAACAAATGTAGCCCTTTCAAACGGTCAATCCATATATAGGTACAGGTATATCGACTTGACAGAAAAACATGCGTGTCTACCGAGCACGATCGAGGTTGATATAGATATATGAATCGACCTCATGTTTTAACCGTTGTCTATTTCTTTTACAAAAGCAATATTTTCAGCATGCAAGAGATGATATCCTTGCTACTGAGATAAAGGATAACCAACTTATTTCATCGATCTGCTCATTTCATGGCGGTATAGGAACCGCGAAAAGTGTGTGTGTGTGTGGGGGGGGGGGGATAAAATTCAGACAGAGGATTGAAGCCCTTGGCTTCACCATTCAAGCAATTTTACATGCAGAAGCTTCCTACATGGCTAATGCCTATATTATGATATGTGTAGTGTTACACAATTTATACCTCGTAAGAGTTATCTTTCTTTCTACATTGTGATCATTATTCCGGGTATGTAACCCTTTACGGTTTGTTTTTTAGAATATTTTATGTTGTTCCTACATGAGGCTAGGAGGCCATTTTCGCTTTTTCCAAGCATTGTTGTAACCTATTTTTCACTTTTACGGGTACATCCCTGCACCATAAGTAAGTTTTTATGTATTATCTAACATTATATTTTACGGTTTACTTTTGATCAGATAGGGAAATAGATTTCGATGTGTATTAGAAAGTAAATGGTTAAGTAAAAATCTGCTATGTATGTAAACGCTATATTGTTTCTCAGTTTATGTGATAAATAACCTACATGTTACTAAGAGCGCATTTTAATTTTTTATGATAGGCCAGTTTATGATTGAATTTAAATTGGAAAAATGTTCACTAAATTTGGATATCATTCTTGTTTGTCTATAATTTGTCACTTACAATGTAAAATAGGGTTAATTGGGTATCACTGATTTTGTATGAATCTGTTTGTAAGTTTTGTCTCTTTATTATTTTCAGTCTTTTACCATACACATACAAGCATCTATGCAATAAAGAGTGATCCGCCCTTATTGTTTTGGTTTGTTGGTTTGGTAAACACTCTGCACAGAGGCAGAACAGTAAAAGATTATGACCAGGGACAACCTGTAGGACGATGGCAACAGGGGAAGGGGAGAAACAACAGGTCAAAGACGAACAGGATGATAAACAATCCAGGATTCGGACTCTTACAGAGAAGGGTCAGGCATCCTTTGACCAAACGTTCCTTGATCTACAAGAAAAGTGCACTAGTGCGTGGAGGGAGGTAGAGGACCTCATCGCAAATTGTGATGGTGACAATACAGACAGGAAATACCTAAGGACAACAGAAGATCACATAAATGCAAAATTCAAACAGTACCTTAAAGAAAGTCAAGCCCTAGCAAACTTCCTTGGAAGAGCTCGCACAGAACAAGCTCTACAGAAACTGGAGCAGCATGAGTCTCAGTATAGCACATATTCCGATATAGTGTTCACATTTCGAGATGTCCTAAATAATAAACTATTAGAGGCAGCCGAACGACTCTCGGAAAAGTTTGAAGTGAAATCCAGGACTTCATCACAAGCCTCAAAGACAATATCAGAAATACTCAAAAAACGAGTGCAAGCGGAGACCCAGCAAACAAGACTTAAATTCTTGGAAGAGCAGGCGGCTCTGGAAAAACAAAAGGCAGCTACCGATATTGATATATGGCTTTCTAAGGAAAAAGAAGCAGCAGCTGTGGCAAATGCAGAAGTGAACGCCATGGAAAATTACGATCGTGGATCTCAAGGAAGTTTTCAATTTGACATTGAAGAACAAAGTGTGGAACAGACGGCCAGAGAAAGAACTGAAGCTTATGTGAACTCGCAGGCCAGCAACCACTCAGAAATCACACCTAACTATGTTCGACATGATGATGCCTCACATCGCTCGAGACCTGCAAGCATCAGTCAAGCAGGATTTCATTTTCCGACTGCCAGTCATGTTCAACCTCATGAACAGTCACCTATAGTTGACCTTAGTAACTACCTTTTGAAAAAGGATTTACTATTACATCGTTTCTCTGCATTTGATGACTCGGCGCAAAACTATACAGTGTGGAAAGTTGGTTTCCTGAATATTCTGAAGGAATTGAAAGCATCACCAATCGAAGAACTTGATTTATTGACAAAATGGCTGGGCCCCGAATCAAAAAGATACGCTCTATCCATACGTTCAGCAAATACTCACCAACCTGAGAGGGGTCTATCCCTGATATGGGCACGATTAGAAGACCTCTATGGAAAACCAGAAATGGTGGAGGCAGCGTTGAAGTCAAAGCTCAAGGACTTTCCAAAAATTACAGAGATGGATCCGAAGCGTTATTATGATCTACTTGACTTGCTGTATGAGATTGAATCCAACAAGCAGGACCCAAAATATTCCAGACTACTTGGATACTATGACACTTCCTCAGGCATATTGCCTATTGTTAGTAAACTCACCAATCAAGTACAAGATAAATGGGCCACCCGTGCATCTCAGTATAAACGTTTGAATCATGTTCCATTCCCACCATTTAGCATATTTGTCAGTTTCATACAGGAGATATGTGAATTGAAAAATGATCCAGGTCTTATTTCTAGTACGAGGTATCCATCCGACAAGAAGAGAGAACCTACAAACAAAGTCTTTGTTCGGAAGTCAGACGTTGGTACCGAAACTCCAACATCCTCTATGCGGTGCCCTATACACAAGGCTGACCATTCCTTGGAACAATGCCGTGCCTTTCTGGCAATGACATTCCCAAGTAAACGCGACTTTCTGAAAAGTAGGGAACTCTGTTTCCGTTGCTGCAAGGGAAAGCATAGGGCCAACAAGTGCAAACTTAAAGTGAGTTGTGACGTTTGTAAAAGCGACCACCATGTTACGTGTATGCACTTTCACAGAGACTCTGGGCAAGAGAATGGCGGGGAGAGTTCATCTAAGGAATCACCATCTGGGAAGGGAGATGAAAACATTATCACGTCCTCTTGTACCCGATTGTGCGGGAAGGATAGAGTTGGCCGATCTTGTGGGAAGATTGTTCTTGTGAACGTATACCCGTCTAACAGACCTGATCTTACCTTTAGAACTTACGCTATGATAGACGATCAGAGCAATAGAACCTTAGCTCGTTCCAAGTTTTTTGATCACTTTGGGTTAGAGGGCAATGACTGTGTTTTCACGTTGAATTCCTGTGGTGGAAGTGTTACATTTTCTGGAAGAACAGCAGAGGGATTCGTCATAGAGCCAGTGTCAGCTGAACAAAAGTTGTACTTACCTAAAATTATAGAATGTGATGAGATTCCCAACAATCGTAAGGAAATACCGACTCCGGAAGTGGCGTCTGCATATCAACACCTGTTGGATATTGCACCATTAATTCCTGATTTGGATCATACAGCCGAGATTCTGCTTCTCATAGGAAGGGATCTGATCCAAGCGCATCATGTGATCGAACAAAAACTTGGGCCCCCAGACTTGCCGTTTGCGCAAAAACTCTACTTGGGGTGGACTATTATCGGTGAAGTGTGTTTGGGTAGTGCTCATAGACCTAATTCCATTGTAGTGAATAAGACTCATGTGTTGGACAATGGGCGTAGTACCCTACTTGAGCCTTGTGATTCCAAGTTACTTATCACACAAGAAAAACATCAACATGTTGTCGGTTCTTGTCCAGGAATATTCTGTACTACAGTGAATGATGAGACTCCTGGAATGTCGACAGAGGACCGCCAGTTCCTGGAAATAATGGACAGGGAGTTCCACCGAGATTCCTATGGAAAATGGACAGCCCCATTACCCTTCCAACATGATAGGCCTGTGTTACCAAATAATTACACCCAAGCAATGAGACGGGCTATGATATTAGATGCTTCATTGAGAAAAAATCCCACCAAACTTGGACATGCCTTAGAATTCATGAGGAACATTTTTGACAGAAATCACGCAGAGGTAGCCCCACCTCTGAAACCAAACGAAGAATGTTGGTACCTACCAATTTTCGGGGTGTACCACCCACTCAAGCCGGAGAAGATTCGCATGGTGTTCGACTCTTCAGCTCGCTTCCAGGACTTGTCTCTGAACAGCGTACTTTTGTCAGGTCCAGACCTTACAAATAGTCTCATTGGAGTGTTGATGCGTTTTAGGATGGAAGCCGTAGCTGTGACCGCAGATATAGAGCAAATGTTCCACTGCTTTGGTGTCTCAGAGAAACATAGGAACTTCTTAAGATTTTTATGGTACACAGACAACGACCCTACCAAGCCTCTAACCGAGTACCGCATGACAGTCCAGGTTTTTGGAAACACCCCATCACCTGCTGTAGCTACTTATGGGTTTCGTCTTGCTGCCATTCAAGCAGAACACAGCTTTGGGAAGGACGTAAGAGAGTTTGTGGAGCGGAACTTTTACGTGGATGATGGTCTGGTGTCCCTACCAACAACACAAGAAGCCATAGATCTCCTACGACGAACTCAACAGGCCTTACTGACCCATGGGAACCTCAGATTACATAAGATTGCGTCTAATGACCCTAGAGTGATGCAGAGCTTTGACGTGAAAGATCTAGCAAAGGACTTGATTGACTTAGATATTACACATGATGATCTTCCTACCCAGAGGAGTCTAGGACTCGTGTGGGATCTTCAGAGGGATGCCTTCGGGTTTAAACTTACCAGGAAGGAGAAACCGTACACTAAAAGAGGAGTTTTATCATGTGTTAATAGCCTGTACGACCCTCTAGGCTTCATAGCGCCTATCACTATTCAGGGAAAGTTACTTCTTAGAGAAATGACACAGGCACCGTCTGTAGACTGGGATGCTCCCTTACCAGAAGAATTCCAGAGCAGATGGGATGATTGGACCCAATCACTGACTCGTCTTGGAGCATTGAATGTACCTCGTAAGTACCTGCCTATTGGCTTCTCTCAGCTTCAAGAGAAGAACGTACTGATTTTCACAGATGCCTCGGAGGTTGCTATTGCTTCTGTGGCCTACCTGTTTCACAGTCATGGTGGAGACATCAATCTGGGTTTCATTATGGGTAAATCTAAAGTTGCACCCAGACCAGCCACTTCTATACCACGCTTAGAGTTGTGCGCGGCCGTCCTGGGAGTAGAAATTGCTACTATTATAAGGGATCAGCTAGACATCAATGCAGATCATTTCAAATTCTACACGGACAGCAGGATCGTTCTGGGTTATGTGTACAATCGCACAAAGAGATTTTTAACCTACGTAAGCAACAGAGTTCAAAGAATTCTAAGCTTCTCCAAATCATCTCAATGGAACTACATCCCTACGGACCAGAACCCAGCAGACCATGGCACTAAATCTACTATCGACAGTGCACTGTATGACTCATGGCTCAGTGGACCAATAGAATGGCTACGCCTAGAAGATACTGTAGATGGTCCTGCCCCAACATATGATTTGGTAGATCCAACTATGGATAAGGAAATCAAACAGGACACTGTGGTTTGCAAGGTGGATGTGTCTACCCCCTTATCCTGGACTTCACGCTTTGAGAGGTTTTCTTCATGGAAGAATCTCGTTAGAGCCATCATGTGCCTGAAACGGATTGTCCATGCAGTGGCACATCACAGTAAGGATATTAAAGCTACAGAAGATAGCAGTGCATTTAGGAAGGCAGAGGAGCTTATAATACATCACGTCCAGTTAGAAGTCTACGAGAAGGAAATTACTGCACTTAAGAATGAAAGGCCCCTTCCTAGAAACAGTCCCATTTTGAGACTTAACCCATCTTTAGATGAAGAAGGCATGGTGCGGGTCGGAGGTCGATTACAACATGGTGACTTTGATTTGGGGGAAAGGAGTCCCATACTTGTGCCAGGGAGTCATCATATTGCTAAGCTGTTAGCTCTACACTTTCACGAGTTAACACACCATCAAGGGCGCCATATAACAGAGGGAGCAATCCGCAATGCAGGTCTATGGATTACTGGTGCCAAACGTATTGTGACTTCACTGATTTACAAGTGTGTGATTTGTTGCAGAGGGCGTGGGAAACTTCTTACTCAGAAGATGGCGGACCTACCTGCGATAAGGTTGAAACCCTCACCCCCATTCACTTACGTTGGAGTGGACTGTTTCGGGCCATGGAGTGTGACAACTAGGCGTACTCGTGGTGGGAGTGCTGACTCTAAGAGATGGGCAGCTTTGTTCACCTGTATGTGCTGTAGGGCTGTGCACATTGAAGTATTAGAACAGATGAATACACCTTCCTTTGTGAACGCTCTACGTCGATTCTATGCCATAAGAGGAGATGTCAAGGAGTTTTACTCAGATAGAGGCACAAATTTTGTTGGCAGTGTGCGTGAATTAGGTATTAACTCTGTGAATGTTGAGGACGCACCCATACATAACCTACTCACTGATAAAGGAACAGTTTGGAGGTTTAATCCCCCTCATTCCTCACATATGGGAGGAACTTGGGAGCGTCTCATAGGGGTCACGCGCCGTATCCTTGATGCCATCTTACAAGAGAATCGTCACGTCAAACTAACCCACGAAGTACTCACCACGTTCCTTGCAGAGGTCTCGGCAATTGTCAACAACAGACCAATCGTTCCTATTGCAACTGATACGGAGTCGCCTCAGGTACTTACACCCAATGTTCTACTTACCCAAAAAATGGGGAATGTCTCTGAAAGTCATATGAACTTTGATGTTCGCGACATGTACACCTCTCAGTGGAAGATAGTCCAAATTCTTGCCAACAGATTTTGGGACAGATGGCGCAAGGAGTACCTCCAGTCGCTACAAGAACGCAGAAAGTGGGCCGATACCAAACCAAATGTTCAAGAAGGAGATATTGTCCTTATGAAGGACGCGGAACAGCATCGGAACTTCTGGCCTCTCTGTCGTGTTACTCGTGTGTTCCCTAGCGAGGATCATCTCGTGAGAAAGGTCGAACTTATGACATTCAAAGATGGAGCAAAGAGAACATATGTGCGACCAATTACCCAGATTGTGCTTTTGCTGTCAAATCACAACTAACTGTTTTGTGAAAAGTTGAATGACTAGTTTATGTATGGAGTTAAAGTAACTACATTTTGTGCATTGTAGGTATCCTCAGTTAAGGATAATGTATACATTTGTTTTGCTTGTAAGGGTGTGATATTTCATATCAGGCGGGGAGTGTAGTGTTACACAATTTATACCTCGTAAGAGTTATCTTTCTTTCTACATTGTGATCATTATTCCGGGTATGTAACCCTTTACGGTTTGTTTTTTAGAATATTTTATGTTGTTCCTACATGAGGCTAGGAGGCCATTTTCGCTTTTTCCAAGCATTGTTGTAACCTATTTTTCACTTTTACGGGTACATCCCTGCACCATAAGTAAGTTTTTATGTATTATCTAACATTATATTTTACGGTTTACTTTTGATCAGATAGGGAAATAGATTTCGATGTGTATTAGAAAGTAAATGGTTAAGTAAAAATCTGCTATGTATGTAAACGCTATATTGTTTCTCAGTTTATGTGATAAATAACCTACATGTTACTAAGAGCGCATTTTAATTTTTTATGATAGGCCAGTTTATGATTGAATTTAAATTGGAAAAATGTTCACTAAATTTGGATATCATTCTTGTTTGTCTATAATTTGTCACTTACAATGTAAAATAGGGTTAATTGGGTATCACTGATTTTGTATGAATCTGTTTGTAAGTTTTGTCTCTTTATTATTTTCAGTCTTTTACCATACACATACAAGCATCGATGCAATAAAGAGTGATCCGCCCTTATTGTTTTGGTTTGTTGGTTTGGTAAACACTCTGCACAGAGGCAGAACAATATGATCGATATATTAAATGGTTGATTTGGGGTATGATACCTAAATGTTCTTTGGAACACTTAAAAGCCCATGCAGTTACTACTCTATACCTTGAGTTAGAGGATCTAATAAATTGTCTACGGATTATCGGAAAAAGTTTTCACAAACAGTAAGTCAATAGAGATGTCTCTCTATAATCTTGATATACAAATCTCTAGATCTCTCTCTCTCTCTCTCTTTATACCCCCTGCTTGAAAAGCGGGAGGGTATATAGTAATCGTTAATTCCGTCCGTCCGTCCGTCTGTCCGTCCGTCCGTCCGTCCGTCCGTCTGTTACGCTTTGGGGTACCCATCTCTTATCCGCAACTCCTCTCATACCACTGAATGAAATTTGATAAAACTTTCACAGAATCTTTATTATGTTCCCCAAACGAAGTTGGGGAACATATTGTTTTTACTCTGTTTCTTATTATTATTATTTTTAAGGTCTTCCGACTTCCTTCGGAAGACCTTCCCAAGTGAAAAAAATCCTCAAACAAATCACTCTAAGAAATCACTAATGAATCAGTGATTTGAAGATGATTTGTAAGTGATGCAAATTCCCATGCAAATGAGCTAACAAATCACTCCTAACAAATTGTAAGCAAATCACCCTGAAATCACAACGAAATCACTGAGTAAATCGTGTAGAAATCACTTCTGTTGAACAAATCGCAACCAAATCACTCCAAATAAATTGCAAACAAATCATTTCAAATAAATTGCAAACAAATCACTTCAGTTTAACAAATCACTTTCAAATCACTCCAGGTGGTTACACACAGTTTGTGTGTAGGATGCTCATGTAACCATCCCTCAAATATTTGAAACACACATGCATGCATACCGGTATTTGTTGTATATGAACAAAAAACTTTTGGCAAGTGTATTTTAAAATATAAACTTTTACTAGATGTGTCCTCATTAAGATGGCATCATGTATATATACACATGTACTTGGCTCCAAATTCAGAATATGATATAAGCATTAATTGTTGACTTTTAGAAGTTGGTATATGTTTTCTTATCTGAAATACATATTTGTCTAGACACTTTGAAAAAGCCAGTACTTTTTTGAAGCTTATAGCTTTACATAGATTTTGTTTAAAACATTGATACCGCAACTTTGTTGTTGGTAGAAGAACAATAAATTGCATGTGAACATAGGGAATATTAACTGAATCTCAAGAGGAAATGATAGCATAATACAGTTATACATACCTTAAAACTATATTCTGCATGTTTATTGAAAAAACATCAGTTTCAACAAAAGAAGAGAGGTATGAATCTAGAAAAGCACAATGTAGCTCCTTTCATTTCAATTCAAATCTGATTAATGAAAATTGGCGGTAGAGTTTCTAATACTGACCAATCAGCATTAGCCAGGCGGAAGAAGGGCCATGAGATCAACAAATCATTTACAAATCACTTTGAAGAAAGACTAAGTTAACAAATCATCTTCAAATCACCCTGAAGAAAGACTAAGTTCCAGAAATCATGTTCAGATCACCTTGAAGAATGGCTAAGTTCAACAAATCATGAAGAAATCACTGTAACAATTTCCTAAGTTTAACAAATCACTCAGAAATTGTCTGAAATGGGAAAGAAATCACAAGCAAATCACCCTTTTATAACAAATTGTAAGCAAATCATAGTCATCATTTTAGTAGAAAGTGATTTAAGCATGATTTGTTAAATGAATTGCTTACAAATCACTGAAACAAATCACTTATAAATGATTTTAAAGTAATTCGTAGGCAATTTGTGAGTGATTTGTTTGAAAAAATTTTCACTTGGGTTATTGTTTTCCGTCGGTTTCCTATTATTATTATTATTATTATTCTTTTTTTCATTTTTATGGCGATATCTCAGCTGTGACTGTACGGATTTCAAAGATTTTTACAGGAAAGATGCACCAGGTTAATATCTCCAGACGTGTTTTTCATTTTTTCAAAATTTTCTTCCGTTCGCGATTTTTGGGGAAATTTGTATTTTTTAAATGGATTTTTGTACACTACTTTTCTCGAAAACGGCTAAAGATATGACATTGAATCTTATGGACATGAAAGAACATCACATGTAGATGTGCCGAACGTCCTTCATTTTTTGTCGTTCCTACTTCCGGTCGCAAACGGAAGTGAATTCAAAAAGTCCAATTTTTCAACTTTTTTGTTTTTTAATATTTTTCTTTCGGATTTACAGGGTTTATAGGGCGTCTTCAAAGATATCTATATATGTTTTCATTTTCTTCATGCATGTGTTTATTGCAAAGATATGACCGAACCAAACTTTGTCTTACTGTCGGGGGTTCGAATCCCGCTCGGGGCGTTCCCCAAATTTTTTCTTTCTTTTTGTCTTTTTTCAGTTGCAAATTTCTTTTCACTCTTTTAAAACATGTGTGGAACATTTTGCCGATTTTTAAAAGCTATATTTGGAGATATTTTGTGAAATACCTGGAACAATCACGATCTGTGTTGTGAAACTACTGTAAATGAACGTAAGCGAAAAAATACATTCTGAAATCTATTTCATGGGATGACACAGCATAGAACTCTAAAGAAAAGTCGGTCGGAAGACCTACTTGTTGCCCTAGCAACAAGAACGCATCTAGTTCTTCTTCTTCTTCTTCTTCTTCTTCCTGGAACTTTTTTGTCCGGGAATGATCTTGTAAACTGTTCGTCCGATGTAGGTAAAACCTTTTTAGGGTTAGTAGACATGTTATGTAGATTTGCGGAATCAAGGTCATTTTGCGCGCACGTGCTTGCAAGAGCGTGCACGTGCAACACGTGAAATGACCAATATAATAGATATAGCCACAACTATTCTATTTTTAGATGAAATGCTTTGAAACTCATAATGTGAGGATATATTAGTAGTATAGACATGATGACATGGTCAAAGTAGCAAGATCTCACGCGCATGCACGTGCACTTCGCTCTGATTGGCTGAAACTTAAGTCTCAATATCTTTCTTGTTTTTTGACGAAATCCTTTGAAATTTTGAACATAGCCATGCATTAGGATATCCTACAAGATGAAATAAAGCAATTATCATGAAAACACGTGCATGCACGTGCGCTGCAATCTGATTGGCTGAAACTTTAAACAGCTATAACTCCCTTGGTTTTCAACCAAACAGGATGGGATTTGGAACATAGATAGATATAATGGACTTCTACAAGTAGGTATGGTCACCATACACATGCATGCACGTGCGTGTACATGTGCTGCAATCTGATTGGCTGAAACTTTAAACAGCTATAACTCCCTTAGTTTTCACCCAAACGGGGTGGAATTTAGAACATAGATAAATGTAATGGACTTCTACAAGAAGGTATGGTCACCATGCTTATGTATGCACGTGCGTGCACGTGAAATGAGTAAAATCAAACATACACTTGAATGAGCGTATTTTTTTTTTAATAATTTAATAACTTCTTTGTAAATGTTGTTAAAATCTCAGATGCATAGAGTTTGTCTTATTTAATGAAGCTTACAGGGAATATGGCTCCAAAAGGGAGTTGGGGAGCGTTTGGGGAACATCTGTAACGGTATCCGTTACAATTAGCACTAGTTACATGTTGCCATTGTGCACCTCCTATTTTACTTTTTGATCCGACACATATTTTGGGTTTCCCGGCGACAGGAAAACATGGACTTTTTCACCAGTTATAACCATATGGGAGGCGGGGGGTATCATTTAGTGAGCTAATCGCTCACAGTACCTCTAGTTTTTTATTTATTGCGTTTCCGGAAATCGGGCATCCGGTGTTGACTTACAAAATAGAGTTTTAAAGATGGCCGCAAAAGACACCGAAAATTTGGAAGAAAGATAAAAAGATAAGAATTCTAGTAACAAGTGAAGCTGTTTTCAGCAATAATGTTAATGCACAGCGTACGAAATGACTTCGTTTTTGTTTGTTGTTAAGATTCCAGTTCACGAGGATGAACGACCGTCAAAGTCGGCGTCTGAAGAAAAGTCGGACGATGACAGTAGCGAGAAGGAGACTAAGAACGAAGATGATAAATCAAACGAAAAATTAGATGTGACAGACGACGAAGAACACGCGGATCTTGACAGTGATAACTTGACTAAGACAGAAAAAGTCAAGGAAGACGAGTTAAAGGAGCAGAAACCGAAAGTAGAGGAAACGCAGGACGATGATGATTGGGACTTTGGGGACGAAGACACAAATAAGGAACTAGGCGATACAACAGGAGCACAGGGTAAAACTAGTGACAATGAGGATGTGACACAAAAACAAGAAAAAGACAAGATATTGTGTGAAAATGAAGGCGGCAAGGCTGAGAGTACTAATAAGGCAGATCCAGGGCAATCTTCTAATGGGAATGAGACCTTAGACCAGAATAAAACGGTGACAGAAGAGAACACAACACAGAATGTTTCATTTGCAGATGTTTTAAAAGCTGCCATCAGCCGTGAGAATAACAATGAAGAAAAAGATTCAGAACAGATACCTTTAAACCCTGAACAGCAATGTGAGGCAACAGTACAGAATAACACAGACATTTCAGCTGCAGAGGCAGTGGGATCTAATGATAGTAAAACAGAAAATAACAATATTGAAAAGGAGAAAGAACTCCTGGAAGAAAAGTCAGTAGAACCACATGAGAATGGAGATGTTAACAAGGGGGAAGGAGGGGAGGATGGAGAACAAAGCACAGCACCGCCAAAAAAGAAATTTCAAGTCGAGAAAGCAGCAGAGGACAGTCTCCAACTGGATGAAGCTTTAAGTAGACAGAATCAGATTGAGGACACCGTTAAACACTTAGAGAAGTCGGAATCTGTCCCGCCCCTCAGGCTCCACGAGAAACTCCCCGTCCCAGCATCCCTGTCTGACGACAGACTCTCGGAGGTGGAAAACGTTAACTTTCAGACTGTCAGCTTTCTAGATGAGGAACCACTGGTAGAGGTACACAAACGGGAAATATTGAATTCTAAACAGTAGAGAATATAATCCTATTAATTTATAAAGATTTATAAACTTTCTCAGAAACATGAAAGAATAATTGAAAATAATTTATTCCGAGTTCAGTATTGAATAAAAGATTAGTGTAATTCATGTATGGTGCATTTGAAATTGCTTTCTTTTTACTTTTAGACAGTGAAGGCCATTGTAGAATCCTTCTCTATTGATAACTTCTCTGTTCAAAAGACAGAAAATGGAGAATTCTATCAGGTAAGATCACCATAATTATCCAGTTGTCATCTTAATGATGTAATTGTTCATTTGTCATCACAATTTTTAGCTCTTCTGAGCCAAAGGCTCAAAGAGCTAATGCTATGGCCATTTGTGCGGTGTGCGGTGTGCATTAACTTTTTAGCTCACCTGAGCCGAAGGCTCAAGTGAGCTTTTCTGATCAAAATTTGTCCGTCGTCTGTCGTCGTTGTTGTTGTCGTTGTCGTTGTCGTCGTCGTTAACTTTTCACATTTTCATCTTCTCCTCAAGAACCACTGGGCCAATTTCAACCAAACTTGGCACAAAGTATCCTTGGGTAAAGGGGATTCAAATTTGTTCAAATGAAGGGCCACGCCCTTTTCCAAGGGGAGATAATCATGAATTAGAGAAAAATTATTGGCATTTTTAAAAAATCTTCTTCTCAAGAACCACTGGGCCAGGAAAGATGAAACTCATGTGGAATCATCCTCAGGTAGTGTAGATTTAAGTTTGTTCAAGTCATGATCCCCGGGGGTAAGGCGGGGCCAAAATGGCCGATCAAAGTTTTACATAGGAATATATAGGAAAAATCTTTCAAAATCTTCTTCTCAAGAACCACTTGGCCAGGAAAGATGAAACTCATGTGGAATCATCCTCAGGTAGTGTAGATTCAAGTTTGTTCAAGTCATGACCCCCGGAGGTAGGGCAGGGCCAAAATGGCCGATCAAAGTTTTACATAGGAATATATAGGAAAAATCTTTAAAAATCTTCTTCTCAAGAACTACTGGGCCAGGAAAGATGAAACTTACGTGGAATCATCCTCAGGTAGTGTAGATTTAAGTTTGTTCATGTCATGACCCCCGGGGGTAGGGCGGGTCCAAAATGGCCGATCAAAGTTTTACATACTAGGAATATATAGGAAAAATCTTTAAAAAATCTTCTTCTCAAGAACCATTGAAACAGGAAAGATGAAACTCATGTGAAATTATCCTCAGGTAGTGTAGATTCAAGTTTGTTCAAGTCATGACCCCAGGGTAAGGGTGTGGCAAAAATGGCCGACCACAGTTTTACATAGAAATATATAGGGAAACCTTTTTAAATCTTCTTTTCAAGTACCCCCCCCCCCCCCCCCCCCCCCCCCCTCAGTAAACTTTCAGTTCTGATCTGATGTGTTTTTTTCCGAGCTGATGTGCTCAGGTGAGCGCTGTGGCCCCTGGGCCTCTTGTTAGAATATGGGCCATAACTCAAGAACCCCTTGGCCAATCAGTATCAAACTCTTTGTCACAGGGTATCCTTGGCCCAAGGGCTACCTTTTATACTAAAATAAGGGTTGGGACCCTTAAACAAGGGGAGATAATCAGGAAAACAAAACGAAAAGTACTGGTTGCTAAAAAATCTTCTTCTCCAGAACCACCAGGCAGATTTTCACCAAACTTACATACAAGGATCAGGATATGTCGAAGATTAAAAATTGTTCAAGGCATCACCCTTGGGCAAAGGGCGTGGTCTCAAGGTCACTTCAAAGTTGACCTAAATTTACAAATATTAAAAACGTTTATATGTTGCTTAGTTTTAGGACTAGGATCATCAAATCTTGTAAGTTGATGCATCTTAGGACTTCACATCATGTTAACACAAAAGTAGGTCACGGTGACCTACTTTTTAAATTTTGTGGGCATTTTTAAAAAAATTGATTTGAAGGCATATTTTGGACACTTTAAGGCCTATGATCATCAAACTTTGTCAGTTGATGCATCTTGGGTCCTTGAACAACGACAACTTAAAAGTAGGTCACCGTGACCTACTTTTTGAACTTGATGACTAATTCTTTTTATAACATTTAATCCCATTATTTCAGACATTGAGAGGTTTAGAATCATCAAATCTTGTAAGTTGATGCATCTTTGGACCTTAAAACGTATTTATGAAAAAGTAGGTCACTGTGAATTACTTTTTGAATTTTGCAGGCATTTGTTTTTGAATTGTTTAAAAAGGCATATTTTGATTACCTTCAGACCTAGGATCATCAAACTTGGTCAGCAGATGCATCTTGGGACTCTGAAAAATGTCAACCAAAATGTAGGTCACGATGACCTACTTTCAACATTTTATGGCTATATTTTAGTATCTTAGGTATTTATTGGCTTAGAATCATCAAACTTTGTGAGTTGATGCGTCTTAGGTTTTTGGAGAGTGATGACCAAAAAGTAGGTCACTGTGACCTACTTTCGACATTTTATGGCTTTATTTAAGTATCTACAGTACTTATTGGCTTAGAATCATCAAACTTCATCAGTTGATGCATCTTGGGTTTTCGGAGAATGATGTCCAGAAAGTAGGTCACAGTGACCTAATTTTTTACATTTAATGGCTTTATTTAAGTATCTATGGTACAAATGGTTTAGAATCATCAAACTTTGCTTGTTAATGCATCTTGGGTTTTTAGAGAATGTCGAACGAAAAGTAGGTCATCGTGACCTATTTTTGAATATCTCAGGTACTTATTGGCTTATAATCATCAAACTTTGTCTGTTGATGTATCTTGGGTTTTCGAAAATCGTCTACAAAAATTAGGTCGCAGTGACCTACTTTTGACATTATATGGCTATATTTAAGTATCTTGAATACTTATTGGCTTAGAATAATCAGACTTTGTCAGTAGATGCATTTTGGGTTTTCCAAGGATGTAGACAAAAAAGTAGGTCATGGTGACCTACTTTTGACATTTTATGGGTATATTTAAGTATATCAGGTACATATCGGCTTAGAATCATCAAACTTTGTCAGTTGATGCAACTTGAGTTTTCAGGGATCGCAAACCAAAAATTACATCACCTTGACCTACTTTTGACATTTTATGGCTATTTTCATATCTCAAGTACTGGTTGACCTAGAGAATTGTTAAACTTTGTCAGTTGGGGCATCTTTGGTTTTCGGAGAATGTGGACCAAAAAGTAGGTCATGGTGACCTACTTTTGAATATCTCAGGTACTTATTGGCTTAGAATCATCAAACTTTGTCAGTTGATGTATCTTGGGTTTTCAAAGAATGTATACAAAAAAGTAGGTCACGGTGACCTACTTTTAAATATCTCAAATACTTATTGGCTTAGAATCTTCAATCTTTGTCTATTAATGCATCTTCAGTCCTCAGAAAACTTCAATCTTAAAGTAGGTCACTGTGACGTACTTATGGTTTTTTTTATAGCTTTATTATTAAAATATCTTCAGTCCTAATTGGCTAAGAATCATCAAACTTTGTTAGTTGATGCAACTTGGGTCTTAGGATACTTAGGGCTAGAGGCTTCAAATAGAAGTGATAGATTGTACAATTTATCAGAAGAGCGATTCAAGGCCCTTGGGCCTCTTGTTTATCTCATTTTGTCCTGCATTCATCTGTACGTGTATCCTGATGAATGTCTGTCTGTAAACTTTTCACAAGAAATATTACTGATCCCAAAGTAGTGACAACTTTTAAAACTCTTCATCTTGAGTACCACTGGGCCAGAAAGATGAATTTCAAATTTGTTCAATTGCATAAAAAAATCTTGAGAAAGCAGACTGAAAGTCAGATGCATGGGCCATGGGGCTAAAATCAGGGATTAAAGTTTTACATATATAGAATCTTTATTTGTATGATTTTAGGTAATTTTTCTGGATGAAGGAGGTGAACGTTGTGAATCGATCTTGAATCAGCTTGCAAAACAGAAGATAGGTGACAGGCCAGGGACATCTGTAAGGTGGGCACTTACAGCATTAAATCATAAATACGGTATAAATTATTTTTTATCATGTTCTGATGTGAAATCAACAGTTAATGAATGATATACATCTAAGAGATCAGTGTTAGACCTGATCAAGAGCAAACAAACACTTGACAATTGTGTTGTTGTTGCAGTATTTTCCCGTCCAGTATCTACCGTGGTAACATCCCCAATGACACAGAGGAG
>NW_026924356.1:0-23308 GCF_032062105.1 Saccostrea cuccullata
AGACGCCCCCCCCCTCTTTTATGAAGCACACAGCCAAGTAGAATACACAGATATAACATATACAACTTACAAGTAACTTTTTAAAATCTTCATTCATAAAATTCAGTTCCCGTCATGTGATATTTTGCCATCATTCATTCTCCTTCTGTTTTGTCTCTTGAATTTATAAATATTTTATTTTATCTATATAAAAAAAAATAACGATTGTCAGCTGCATTTATTATCATTTCGCGTTTTCTTGTATATCTATCACTTGTATATTATTCATTTCATTAGATAGTGCAAGTATAAATTAAAAAATTGGTACGTCATTTCCATAGTTTTTATTCATTCATAAATTCTTTGATCCGCTCCTGATGGTTCGCAAAGCCTTGATCACCACTGTATACAAAACATTCATCTCGCCGAAAATGTTCATGATTCCGCTAAACTGAGAAAGTTCACACATGATTTATTATCTCATAACACACATCAGCTCTCTGCAATGCAGAAATGCTCGAATTGAAGGGGAAAATTCAGGAGTTATTGATGAGAAAAATTCAGGAGTTATTATGTCGCCCCGAACGAAGTCGGGGACGACATATTGATATTGTACGCATGTTTTTTTTTATCCAGGCTGTTTCTCGGAGATGGCTGGGACAATCTTCCTGAAACTTTCCTTCAAGGACGATCACTGGTTGTAGTTGTGCAGTGAGGTCGTTCAGTTCCAATATGTCTACCGTTGCCATGGAAACCTGTAAAAAGCGACAAATTTTGTCCGAGAGTGTTCTCTCTGGTCCCTTAAACGTTCGTCATGAAACTTTTCTTATTTTAATGATTAGTATCTGTAGTTCTGCAACTCGTATTTAAAATTTTCATATAATCGATTATTGCCATGGAAACCAGGTGAAAGTTAAAATTCTTTAATTTCGATTTTCTCAATAACTACTCAGGCAATCGTTTTGAAACTTTCAATGTTTATTCCTTGCAATGTGTCAAAGTGATTTCTACTTTCAAAATAATTGTAATGAGTCGCTCACGGTTGCCATAGAAACGAAACAGAAAAAAAAGATTCAGATGTACACATGTGTTCTCCAAGGTCTAGGTCAAAGGGTCAAAGTTCGTCGTATCCAATAAAAGTTCTTTTCACAAGGATTACATATTTGAAATACGAAAGCCCTAGTACTTACCGTTCAAACGTTATGGCTATTTACTATGTTCAAGACGCCCCCCCCCCTCTTTTTATGAAGCACACAGCCAAGTAGAATACAAAGATATAACATATACAACTTACAAGTAACTTTTTAAAATCTTCATTCATAAAATTCAGTTCCCGTCATGTGATATTTTGCCATCATTCATTCTCCTTCTGTTTTGTCTCTTGAATTTATAAATATTTTATTTTATCTATATAAAAAAAAATAACGATTGTCAGCTGCATTTATTATCATTTCGCGTTTTCTTGTATATCTATCACTTGTATATTATTCATTTCATTAGATAGTGCAAGTATAAATTAAAAAATTGGTACGTCATTTCCATAGTTTTTATTCATTCATAAATTCTTTGATCCGCTCCTGATGGTTCGCAAAGCCTTGATCACCACTGTATACAAAACATTCATCTCGCCGAAAATGTTCATGATTCCGCTAAACTGAGAAAGTTCACACATGATTTATTATCTCATAACACACATCAGCTCTCTGCAATGCAGAAATGCTCGAATTGAAGGGGAAAATTCAGGAGTTATTGATGAGAAAAATTCAGGAGTTATTATGTCGCCCCGAACGAAGTCGGGGACGACATATTGATATTGTACGCATGTTTTTTTTATCCAGGCTGTTTCTCGGAGATGGCTGGGACAATCTTCCTGAAACTTTCCTTCAAGGACGATCACTGGTTGTAGTTGTGCAGTGAGGTCGTTCAGTTCCAATATGTCTACCGTTGCCATGGAAACCTGTAAAAAGCGACAAATTTTGTCCGAGAGTGTTCTCTCTGGTCCCTTAAACGTTCGTCATGAAACTTTTCTTATTTTAATGATTAGTATCTGTAGTTCTGCAACTCGTATTTAAAATTTTCATATAATCGATTATTGCCATGGAAACCAGGTGAAAGTTAAAATTCTTTAATTTCGATTTTCTCAATAACTACTCAGGCAATCGTTTTGAAACTTTCAATGTTTATTCCTTGCAATGTGTCAAAGTGATTTCTACTTTCAAAATAATTGTAATGAGTCGCTCACGGTTGCCATAGAAACGAAACAGAAAAAAAGATTCAGATGTACACATGTGTTCTCCAAGGTCTAGGTCAAAGGGTCAAAGTTCGTCGTATCCAATAAAAGTTCTTTTCACAAGGATTACATATTTGAAATACGAAAGCCCTAGTACTTACCGTTCAAACGTTATGGCTATTTACTATGTTCAAGACGCCCCCCCCCCCTCTTTTTATGAAGCACACAGCCAAGTAGAATACACAGATATAACATATACAACTTACAAGTAACTTTTTAAAATCTTCATTCATAAAATTCAGTTCCCGTCATGTGATATTTTGCCATCATTCATTCTCCTTCTGTTTTGTCTCTTGAATTTATAAATATTTTATTTTATCTATATAAAAAAAAAATAACGATTGTCAGCTGCATTTATTATCATTTCGCGTTTTCTTGTATATCTATCACTTGTATATTATTCATTTCATTAGATAGTGCAAGTATAAATTAAAAAATTGGTACGTCATTTCCATAGTTTTTATTCATTCATAAATTCTTTGATCCGCTCCTGATGGTTCGCAAAGCCTTGATCACCACTGTATACAAAACATTCATCTCGCCGAAAATGTTCATGATTCCGCTAAACTGAGAAAGTTCACACATGATTTATTATCTCATAACACACATCAGCTCTCTGCAATGCAGAAATGCTCGAATTGAAGGGGAAAATTCAGGAGTTATTGATGAGAAAAATTCAGGAGTTATTATGTCGCCCCGAACGAAGTCGGGGACGACATATTGATATTGTACGCATGTTTTTTTTATCCAGGCTGTTTCTCGGAGATGGCTGGGACAATCTTCCTGAAACTTTCCTTCAAGGACGATCACTGGTTGTAGTTGTGCAGTGAGGTCGTTCAGTTCCAATATGTCTACCGTTGCCATGGAAACCTGTAAAAAGCGACAAATTTTGTCCGAGAGTGTTCTCTCTGGTCCCTTAAACGTTCGTCATGAAACTTTTCTTATTTTAATGATTAGTATCTGTAGTTCTGCAACTCGTATTTAAAATTTTCATATAATCGATTATTGCCATGGAAACCAGGTGAAAGTTAAAATTCTTTAATTTCGATTTTCTCAATAACTACTCAGGCAATCGTTTTGAAACTTTCAATGTTTATTCCTTGCAATGTGTCAAAGTGATTTCTACTTTCAAAATAATTGTAATGAGTCGCTCACGGTTGCCATAGAAACGAAACAGAAAAAAAGATTCAGATGTACACATGTGTTCTCCAAGGTCTAGGTCAAAGGGTCAAAGTTCGTCGTATCCAATAAAAGTTCTTTTCACAAGGATTACATATTTGAAATACGAAAGCCCTAGTACTTACCGTTCAAACGTTATGGCTATTTACTATGTTCAAGACGCCCCCCCCTCTTTTTATGAAGCACACAGCCAAGTAGAATACACAGATATAACATATACAACTTACAAGTAACTTTTTAAAATCTTCATTCATAAAATTCAGTTCCCGTCATGTGATATTTTGCCATCATTCATTCTCCTTCTGTTTTGTCTCTTGAATTTATAAATATTTTATTTTATCTATATAAAAAAAAATAACGATTGTCAGCTGCATTTATTATCATTTCGCGTTTTCTTGTATATCTATCACTTGTATATTATTCATTTCATTAGATAGTGCAAGTATAAATTAAAAAATTGGTACGTCATTTCCATAGTTTTTATTCATTCATAAATTCTTTGATCCGCTCCTGATGGTTCGCAAAGCCTTGATCACCACTGTATACAAAACATTCATCTCGCCGAAAATGTTCATGATTCCGCTAAACTGAGAAAGTTCACACATGATTTATTATCTCATAACACACATCAGCTCTCTGCAATGCAGAAATGCTCGAATTGAAGGGGAAAATTCAGGAGTTATTGATGAGAAAAATTCAGGAGTTATTATGTCGCCCCGAACGAAGTCGGGGACGACATATTGATATTGTACGCATGTTTTTTTTATCCAGGCTGTTTCTCGGAGATGGCTGGGACAATCTTCCTGAAACTTTCCTTCAAGGACGATCACTGGTTGTAGTTGTGCAGTGAGGTCGTTCAGTTCCAATATGTCTACCGTTGCCATGGAAACCTGTAAAAAGCGACAAATTTTGTCCGAGAGTGTTCTCTCTGGTCCCTTAAACGTTCGTCATGAAACTTTTCTTATTTTAATGATTAGTATCTGTAGTTCTGCAACTCGTATTTAAAATTTTCATATAATCGATTATTGCCATGGAAACCAGGTGAAAGTTAAAATTCTTTAATTTCGATTTTCTCAATAACTACTCAGGCAATCGTTTTGAAACTTTCAATGTTTATTCCTTGCAATGTGTCAAAGTGATTTCTACTTTCAAAATAATTGTAATGAGTCGCTCACGGTTGCCATAGAAACGAAACAGAAAAAAAGATTCAGATGTACACATGTGTTCTCCAAGGTCTAGGTCAAAGGGTCAAAGTTCGTCGTATCCAATAAAAGTTCTTTTCACAAGGATTACATATTTGAAATACGAAAGCCCTAGTACTTACCGTTCAAACGTTATGGCTATTTACTATGTTCAAGACGCCCCCCCCCCCCTCTTTTTATGAAGCACACAGCCAAGTAGAATACACAGATATAACATATACAACTTACAAGTAACTTTTTAAAATCTTCATTCATAAAATTCAGTTCCCGTCATGTGATATTTTGCCATCATTCATTCTCCTTCTGTTTTGTCTCTTGAATTTATAAATATTTTATTTTATCTATATAAAAAAAAAATAACGATTGTCAGCTGCATTTATTATCATTTCGCGTTTTCTTGTATATCTATCACTTGTATATTATTCATTTCATTAGATAGTGCAAGTATAAATTAAAAAATTGGTACGTCATTTCCATAGTTTTTATTCATTCATAAATTCTTTGATCCGCTCCTGATGGTTCGCAAAGCCTTGATCACCACTGTATACAAAACATTCATCTCGCCGAAAATGTTCATGATTCCGCTAAACTGAGAAAGTTCACACATGATTTATTATCTCATAACACACATCAGCTCTCTGCAATGCAGAAATGCTCGAATTGAAGGGGAAAATTCAGGAGTTATTGATGAGAAAAATTCAGGAGTTATTATGTCGCCCCGAACGAAGTCGGGGACGACATATTGATATTGTACGCATGTTTTTTTTATCCAGGCTGTTTCTCGGAGATGGCTGGGACAATCTTCCTGAAACTTTCCTTCAAGGACGATCACTGGTTGTAGTTGTGCAGTGAGGTCGTTCAGTTCCAATATGTCTACCGTTGCCATGGAAACCTGTAAAAAGCGACAAATTTTGTCCGAGAGTGTTCTCTCTGGTCCCTTAAACGTTCGTCATGAAACTTTTCTTATTTTAATGATTAGTATCTGTAGTTCTGCAACTCGTATTTAAAATTTTCATATAATCGATTATTGCCATGGAAACCAGGTGAAAGTTAAAATTCTTTAATTTCGATTTTCTCAATAACTACTCAGGCAATCGTTTTGAAACTTTCAATGTTTATTCCTTGCAATGTGTCAAAGTGATTTCTACTTTCAAAATAATTGTAATGAGTCGCTCACGGTTGCCATAGAAACGAAACAGAAAAAAAGATTCAGATGTACACATGTGTTCTCCAAGGTCTAGGTCAAAGGGTCAAAGTTCGTCGTATCCAATAAAAGTTCTTTTCACAAGGATTACATATTTGAAATACGAAAGCCCTAGTACTTACCGTTCAAACGTTATGGCTATTTACTATGTTCAAGACGCCCCCCCCCCTCTTTTTATGAAGCACACAGCCAAGTAGAATACACAGATATAACATATACAACTTACAAGTAACTTTTTAAAATCTTCATTCATAAAATTCAGTTCCCGTCATGTGATATTTTGCCATCATTCATTCTCCTTCTGTTTTGTCTCTTGAATTTATAAATATTTTATTTTATCTATATAAAAAAAAATAACGATTGTCAGCTGCATTTATTATCATTTCGCGTTTTCTTGTATATCTATCACTTGTATATTATTCATTTCATTAGATAGTGCAAGTATAAATTAAAAAATTGGTACGTCATTTCCATAGTTTTTATTCATTCATAAATTCTTTGATCCGCTCCTGATGGTTCGCAAAGCCTTGATCACCACTGTATACAAAACATTCATCTCGCCGAAAATGTTCATGATTCCGCTAAACTGAGAAAGTTCACACATGATTTATTATCTCATAACACACATCAGCTCTCTGCAATGCAGAAATGCTCGAATTGAAGGGGAAAATTCAGGAGTTATTGATGAGAAAAATTCAGGAGTTATTATGTCGCCCCGAACGAAGTCGGGGACGACATATTGATATTGTACGCATGTTTTTTTTATCCAGGCTGTTTCTCGGAGATGGCTGGGACAATCTTCCTGAAACTTTCCTTCAAGGACGATCACTGGTTGTAGTTGTGCAGTGAGGTCGTTCAGTTCCAATATGTCTACCGTTGCCATGGAAACCTGTAAAAAGCGACAAATTTTGTCCGAGAGTGTTCTCTCTGGTCCCTTAAACGTTCGTCATGAAACTTTTCTTATTTTAATGATTAGTATCTGTAGTTCTGCAACTCGTATTTAAAATTTTCATATAATCGATTATTGCCATGGAAACCAGGTGAAAGTTAAAATTCTTTAATTTCGATTTTCTCAATAACTACTCAGGCAATCGTTTTGAAACTTTCAATGTTTATTCCTTGCAATGTGTCAAAGTGATTTCTACTTTCAAAATAATTGTAATGAGTCGCTCACGGTTGCCATAGAAACGAAACAGAAAAAAAGATTCAGATGTACACATGTGTTCTCCAAGGTCTAGGTCAAAGGGTCAAAGTTCGTCGTATCCAATAAAAGTTCTTTTCACAAGGATTACATATTTGAAATACGAAAGCCCTAGTACTTACCGTTCAAACGTTATGGCTATTTACTATGTTCAAGACGCCCCCCCCCCCCCTCTTTTTATGAAGCACACAGCCAAGTAGAATACACAGATATAACATATACAACTTACAAGTAACTTTTTAAAATCTTCATTCATAAAATTCAGTTCCCGTCATGTGATATTTTGCCATCATTCATTCTCCTTCTGTTTTGTCTCTTGAATTTATAAATATTTTATTTTATCTATATAAAAAAAATAACGATTGTCAGCTGCATTTATTATCATTTCGCGTTTTCTTGTATATCTATCACTTGTATATTATTCATTTCATTAGATAGTGCAAGTATAAATTAAAAAATTGGTACGTCATTTCCATAGTTTTTATTCATTCATAAATTCTTTGATCCGCTCCTGATGGTTCGCAAAGCCTTGATCACCACTGTATACAAAACATTCATCTCGCCGAAAATGTTCATGATTCCGCTAAACTGAGAAAGTTCACACATGATTTATTATCTCATAACACACATCAGCTCTCTGCAATGCAGAAATGCTCGAATTGAAGGGGAAAATTCAGGAGTTATTGATGAGAAAAATTCAGGAGTTATTATGTCGCCCCGAACGAAGTCGGGGACGACATATTGATATTGTACGCATGTTTTTTTTATCCAGGCTGTTTCTCGGAGATGGCTGGGACAATCTTCCTGAAACTTTCCTTCAAGGACGATCACTGGTTGTAGTTGTGCAGTGAGGTCGTTCAGTTCCAATATGTCTACCGTTGCCATGGAAACCTGTAAAAAGCGACAAATTTTGTCCGAGAGTGTTCTCTCTGGTCCCTTAAACGTTCGTCATGAAACTTTTCTTATTTTAATGATTAGTATCTGTAGTTCTGCAACTCGTATTTAAAATTTTCATATAATCGATTATTGCCATGGAAACCAGGTGAAAGTTAAAATTCTTTAATTTCGATTTTCTCAATAACTACTCAGGCAATCGTTTTGAAACTTTCAATGTTTATTCCTTGCAATGTGTCAAAGTGATTTCTACTTTCAAAATAATTGTAATGAGTCGCTCACGGTTGCCATAGAAACGAAACAGAAAAAAAGATTCAGATGTACACATGTGTTCTCCAAGGTCTAGGTCAAAGGGTCAAAGTTCGTCGTATCCAATAAAAGTTCTTTTCACAAGGATTACATATTTGAAATACGAAAGCCCTAGTACTTACCGTTCAAACGTTATGGCTATTTACTATGTTCAAGACGCCCCCCCCCCCCTCTTTTTATGAAGCACACAGCCAAGTAGAATACACAGATATAACATATACAACTTACAAGTAACTTTTTAAAATCTTCATTCATAAAATTCAGTTCCCGTCATGTGATATTTTGCCATCATTCATTCTCCTTCTGTTTTGTCTCTTGAATTTATAAATATTTTATTTTATCTATATAAAAAAAAATAACGATTGTCAGCTGCATTTATTATCATTTCGCGTTTTCTTGTATATCTATCACTTGTATATTATTCATTTCATTAGATAGTGCAAGTATAAATTAAAAAATTGGTACGTCATTTCCATAGTTTTTATTCATTCATAAATTCTTTGATCCGCTCCTGATGGTTCGCAAAGCCTTGATCACCACTGTATACAAAACATTCATCTCGCCGAAAATGTTCATGATTCCGCTAAACTGAGAAAGTTCACACATGATTTATTATCTCATAACACACATCAGCTCTCTGCAATGCAGAAATGCTCGAATTGAAGGGGAAAATTCAGGAGTTATTGATGAGAAAAATTCAGGAGTTATTATGTCGCCCCGAACGAAGTCGGGGACGACATATTGATATTGTACGCATGTTTTTTTTATCCAGGCTGTTTCTCGGAGATGGCTGGGACAATCTTCCTGAAACTTTCCTTCAAGGACGATCACTGGTTGTAGTTGTGCAGTGAGGTCGTTCAGTTCCAATATGTCTACCGTTGCCATGGAAACCTGTAAAAAGCGACAAATTTTGTCCGAGAGTGTTCTCTCTGGTCCCTTAAACGTTCGTCATGAAACTTTTCTTATTTTAATGATTAGTATCTGTAGTTCTGCAACTCGTATTTAAAATTTTCATATAATCGATTATTGCCATGGAAACCAGGTGAAAGTTAAAATTCTTTAATTTCGATTTTCTCAATAACTACTCAGGCAATCGTTTTGAAACTTTCAATGTTTATTCCTTGCAATGTGTCAAAGTGATTTCTACTTTCAAAATAATTGTAATGAGTCGCTCACGGTTGCCATAGAAACGAAACAGAAAAAAAGATTCAGATGTACACATGTGTTCTCCAAGGTCTAGGTCAAAGGGTCAAAGTTCGTCGTATCCAATAAAAGTTCTTTTCACAAGGATTACATATTTGAAATACGAAAGCCCTAGTACTTACCGTTCAAACGTTATGGCTATTTACTATGTTCAAGACGCCCCCCCCCCCCCTCTTTTTATGAAGCACACAGCCAAGTAGAATACACAGATATAACATATACAACTTACAAGTAACTTTTTAAAATCTTCATTCATAAAATTCAGTTCCCGTCATGTGATATTTTGCCATCATTCATTCTCCTTCTGTTTTGTCTCTTGAATTTATAAATATTTTATTTTATCTATATAAAAAAAAATAACGATTGTCAGCTGCATTTATTATCATTTCGCGTTTTCTTGTATATCTATCACTTGTATATTATTCATTTCATTAGATAGTGCAAGTATAAATTAAAAAATTGGTACGTCATTTCCATAGTTTTTATTCATTCATAAATTCTTTGATCCGCTCCTGATGGTTCGCAAAGCCTTGATCACCACTGTATACAAAACATTCATCTCGCCGAAAATGTTCATGATTCCGCTAAACTGAGAAAGTTCACACATGATTTATTATCTCATAACACACATCAGCTCTCTGCAATGCAGAAATGCTCGAATTGAAGGGGAAAATTCAGGAGTTATTGATGAGAAAAATTCAGGAGTTATTATGTCGCCCCGAACGAAGTCGGGGACGACATATTGATATTGTACGCATGTTTTTTTTATCCAGGCTGTTTCTCGGAGATGGCTGGGACAATCTTCCTGAAACTTTCCTTCAAGGACGATCACTGGTTGTAGTTGTGCAGTGAGGTCGTTCAGTTCCAATATGTCTACCGTTGCCATGGAAACCTGTAAAAAGCGACAAATTTTGTCCGAGAGTGTTCTCTCTGGTCCCTTAAACGTTCGTCATGAAACTTTTCTTATTTTAATGATTAGTATCTGTAGTTCTGCAACTCGTATTTAAAATTTTCATATAATCGATTATTGCCATGGAAACCAGGTGAAAGTTAAAATTCTTTAATTTCGATTTTCTCAATAACTACTCAGGCAATCGTTTTGAAACTTTCAATGTTTATTCCTTGCAATGTGTCAAAGTGATTTCTACTTTCAAAATAATTGTAATGAGTCGCTCACGGTTGCCATAGAAACGAAACAGAAAAAAAGATTCAGATGTACACATGTGTTCTCCAAGGTCTAGGTCAAAGGGTCAAAGTTCGTCGTATCCAATAAAAGTTCTTTTCACAAGGATTACATATTTGAAATACGAAAGCCCTAGTACTTACCGTTCAAACGTTATGGCTATTTACTATGTTCAAGACGCCCCCCCCCCCCTCTTTTTATGAAGCACACAGCCAAGTAGAATACACAGATATAACATATACAACTTACAAGTAACTTTTTAAAATCTTCATTCATAAAATTCAGTTCCCGTCATGTGATATTTTGCCATCATTCATTCTCCTTCTGTTTTGTCTCTTGAATTTATAAATATTTTATTTTATCTATATAAAAAAAAATAACGATTGTCAGCTGCATTTATTATCATTTCGCGTTTTCTTGTATATCTATCACTTGTATATTATTCATTTCATTAGATAGTGCAAGTATAAATTAAAAAATTGGTACGTCATTTCCATAGTTTTTATTCATTCATAAATTCTTTGATCCGCTCCTGATGGTTCGCAAAGCCTTGATCACCACTGTATACAAAACATTCATCTCGCCGAAAATGTTCATGATTCCGCTAAACTGAGAAAGTTCACACATGATTTATTATCTCATAACACACATCAGCTCTCTGCAATGCAGAAATGCTCGAATTGAAGGGGAAAATTCAGGAGTTATTGATGAGAAAAATTCAGGAGTTATTATGTCGCCCCGAACGAAGTCGGGGACGACATATTGATATTGTACGCATGTTTTTTTTATCCAGGCTGTTTCTCGGAGATGGCTGGGACAATCTTCCTGAAACTTTCCTTCAAGGACGATCACTGGTTGTAGTTGTGCAGTGAGGTCGTTCAGTTCCAATATGTCTACCGTTGCCATGGAAACCTGTAAAAAGCGACAAATTTTGTCCGAGAGTGTTCTCTCTGGTCCCTTAAACGTTCGTCATGAAACTTTTCTTATTTTAATGATTAGTATCTGTAGTTCTGCAACTCGTATTTAAAATTTTCATATAATCGATTATTGCCATGGAAACCAGGTGAAAGTTAAAATTCTTTAATTTCGATTTTCTCAATAACTACTCAGGCAATCGTTTTGAAACTTTCAATGTTTATTCCTTGCAATGTGTCAAAGTGATTTCTACTTTCAAAATAATTGTAATGAGTCGCTCACGGTTGCCATAGAAACGAAACAGAAAAAAAGATTCAGATGTACACATGTGTTCTCCAAGGTCTAGGTCAAAGGGTCAAAGTTCGTCGTATCCAATAAAAGTTCTTTTCACAAGGATTACATATTTGAAATACGAAAGCCCTAGTACTTACCGTTCAAACGTTATGGCTATTTACTATGTTCAAGACGCCCCCCCCCCCTCTTTTTATGAAGCACACAGCCAAGTAGAATACACAGATATAACATATACAACTTACAAGTAACTTTTTAAAATCTTCATTCATAAAATTCAGTTCCCGTCATGTGATATTTTGCCATCATTCATTCTCCTTCTGTTTTGTCTCTTGAATTTATAAATATTTTATTTTATCTATATAAAAAAAAATAACGATTGTCAGCTGCATTTATTATCATTTCGCGTTTTCTTGTATATCTATCACTTGTATATTATTCATTTCATTAGATAGTGCAAGTATAAATTAAAAAATTGGTACGTCATTTCCATAGTTTTTATTCATTCATAAATTCTTTGATCCGCTCCTGATGGTTCGCAAAGCCTTGATCACCACTGTATACAAAACATTCATCTCGCCGAAAATGTTCATGATTCCGCTAAACTGAGAAAGTTCACACATGATTTATTATCTCATAACACACATCAGCTCTCTGCAATGCAGAAATGCTCGAATTGAAGGGGAAAATTCAGGAGTTATTGATGAGAAAAATTCAGGAGTTATTATGTCGCCCCGAACGAAGTCGGGGACGACATATTGATATTGTACGCATGTTTTTTTTATCCAGGCTGTTTCTCGGAGATGGCTGGGACAATCTTCCTGAAACTTTCCTTCAAGGACGATCACTGGTTGTAGTTGTGCAGTGAGGTCGTTCAGTTCCAATATGTCTACCGTTGCCATGGAAACCTGTAAAAAGCGACAAATTTTGTCCGAGAGTGTTCTCTCTGGTCCCTTAAACGTTCGTCATGAAACTTTTCTTATTTTAATGATTAGTATCTGTAGTTCTGCAACTCGTATTTAAAATTTTCATATAATCGATTATTGCCATGGAAACCAGGTGAAAGTTAAAATTCTTTAATTTCGATTTTCTCAATAACTACTCAGGCAATCGTTTTGAAACTTTCAATGTTTATTCCTTGCAATGTGTCAAAGTGATTTCTACTTTCAAAATAATTGTAATGAGTCGCTCACGGTTGCCATAGAAACGAAACAGAAAAAAAGATTCAGATGTACACATGTGTTCTCCAAGGTCTAGGTCAAAGGGTCAAAGTTCGTCGTATCCAATAAAAGTTCTTTTCACAAGGATTACATATTTGAAATACGAAAGCCCTAGTACTTACCGTTCAAACGTTATGGCTATTTACTATGTTCAAGACGCCCCCCCCCCCCTCTTTTTATGAAGCACACAGCCAAGTAGAATACACAGATATAACATATACAACTTACAAGTAACTTTTTAAAATCTTCATTCATAAAATTCAGTTCCCGTCATGTGATATTTTGCCATCATTCATTCTCCTTCTGTTTTGTCTCTTGAATTTATAAATATTTTATTTTATCTATATAAAAAAAAATAACGATTGTCAGCTGCATTTATTATCATTTCGCGTTTTCTTGTATATCTATCACTTGTATATTATTCATTTCATTAGATAGTGCAAGTATAAATTAAAAAATTGGTACGTCATTTCCATAGTTTTTATTCATTCATAAATTCTTTGATCCGCTCCTGATGGTTCGCAAAGCCTTGATCACCACTGTATACAAAACATTCATCTCGCCGAAAATGTTCATGATTCCGCTAAACTGAGAAAGTTCACACATGATTTATTATCTCATAACACACATCAGCTCTCTGCAATGCAGAAATGCTCGAATTGAAGGGGAAAATTCAGGAGTTATTGATGAGAAAAATTCAGGAGTTATTATGTCGCCCCGAACGAAGTCGGGGACGACATATTGATATTGTACGCATGTTTTTTTTATCCAGGCTGTTTCTCGGAGATGGCTGGGACAATCTTCCTGAAACTTTCCTTCAAGGACGATCACTGGTTGTAGTTGTGCAGTGAGGTCGTTCAGTTCCAATATGTCTACCGTTGCCATGGAAACCTGTAAAAAGCGACAAATTTTGTCCGAGAGTGTTCTCTCTCTGGTCCCTTAAACGTTCGTCATGAAACTTTTCTTATTTTAATGATTAGTATCTGTAGTTCTGCAACTCGTATTTAAAATTTTCATATAATCGATTATTGCCATGGAAACCAGGTGAAAGTTAAAATTCTTTAATTTCGATTTTCTCAATAACTACTCAGGCAATCGTTTTGAAACTTTCAATGTTTATTCCTTGCAATGTGTCAAAGTGATTTCTACTTTCAAAATAATTGTAATGAGTCGCTCACGGTTGCCATAGAAACGAAACAGAAAAAAAGATTCAGATGTACACATGTGTTCTCCAAGGTCTAGGTCAAAGGGTCAAAGTTCGTCGTATCCAATAAAAGTTCTTTTCACAAGGATTACATATTTGAAATACGAAAGCCCTAGTACTTACCGTTCAAACGTTATGGCTATTTACTATGTTCAAGACGCCCCCCCCCCCCCCCTCTTTTTATGAAGCACACAGCCAAGTAGAATACACAGATATAACATATACAACTTACAAGTAACTTTTTAAAATCTTCATTCATAAAATTCAGTTCCCGTCATGTGATATTTTGCCATCATTCATTCTCCTTCTGTTTTGTCTCTTGAATTTATAAATATTTTATTTTATCTATATAAAAAAAAAATAACGATTGTCAGCTGCATTTATTATCATTTCGCGTTTTCTTGTATATCTATCACTTGTATATTATTCATTTCATTAGATAGTGCAAGTATAAATTAAAAAATTGGTACGTCATTTCCATAGTTTTTATTCATTCATAAATTCTTTGATCCGCTCCTGATGGTTCGCAAAGCCTTGATCACCACTGTATACAAAACATTCATCTCGCCGAAAATGTTCATGATTCCGCTAAACTGAGAAAGTTCACACATGATTTATTATCTCATAACACACATCAGCTCTCTGCAATGCAGAAATGCTCGAATTGAAGGGGAAAATTCAGGAGTTATTGATGAGAAAAATTCAGGAGTTATTATGTCGCCCCGAACGAAGTCGGGGACGACATATTGATATTGTACGCATGTTTTTTTTATCCAGGCTGTTTCTCGGAGATGGCTGGGACAATCTTCCTGAAACTTTCCTTCAAGGACGATCACTGGTTGTAGTTGTGCAGTGAGGTCGTTCAGTTCCAATATGTCTACCGTTGCCATGGAAACCTGTAAAAAGCGACAAATTTTGTCCGAGAGTGTTCTCTCTGGTCCCTTAAACGTTCGTCATGAAACTTTTCTTATTTTAATGATTAGTATCTGTAGTTCTGCAACTCGTATTTAAAATTTTCATATAATCGATTATTGCCATGGAAACCAGGTGAAAGTTAAAATTCTTTAATTTCGATTTTCTCAATAACTACTCAGGCAATCGTTTTGAAACTTTCAATGTTTATTCCTTGCAATGTGTCAAAGTGATTTCTACTTTCAAAATAATTGTAATGAGTCGCTCACGGTTGCCATAGAAACGAAACAGAAAAAAAGATTCAGATGTACACATGTGTTCTCCAAGGTCTAGGTCAAAGGGTCAAAGTTCGTCGTATCCAATAAAAGTTCTTTTCACAAGGATTACATATTTGAAATACGAAAGCCCTAGTACTTACCGTTCAAACGTTATGGCTATTTACTATGTTCAAGACGCCCCCCCCCCCCCCTCTTTTTATGAAGCACACAGCCAAGTAGAATACACAGATATAACATATACAACTTACAAGTAACTTTTTAAAATCTTCATTCATAAAATTCAGTTCCCGTCATGTGATATTTTGCCATCATTCATTCTCCTTCTGTTTTGTCTCTTGAATTTATAAATATATTATTTTATCTATATAAAAAAAAATAACGATTGTCAGCTGCATTTATTATCATTTCGCGTTTTCTTGTATATCTATCACTTGTATATTATTCATTTCATTAGATAGTGCAAGTATAAATTAAAAAATTGGTACGTCATTTCCATAGTTTTTATTCATTCATAAATTCTTTGATCCGCTCCTGATGGTTCGCAAAGCCTTGATCACCACTGTATACAAAACATTCATCTCGCCGAAAATGTTCATGATTCCGCTAAACTGAGAAAGTTCACACATGATTTATTATCTCATAACACACATCAGCTCTCTGCAATGCAGAAATGCTCGAATTGAAGGGGAAAATTCAGGAGTTATTGATGAGAAAAATTCAGGAGTTATTATGTCGCCCCGAACGAAGTCGGGGACGACATATTGATATTGTACGCATGTTTTTTTTATCCAGGCTGTTTCTCGGAGATGGCTGGGACAATCTTCCTGAAACTTTCCTTCAAGGACGATCACTGGTTGTAGTTGTGCAGTGAGGTCGTTCAGTTCCAATATGTCTACCGTTGCCATGGAAACCTGTAAAAAGCGACAAATTTTGTCCGAGAGTGTTCTCTCTGGTCCCTTAAACGTTCGTCATGAAACTTTTCTTATTTTAATGATTAGTATCTGTAGTTCTGCAACTCGTATTTAAAATTTTCATATAATCGATTATTGCCATGGAAACCAGGTGAAAGTTAAAATTCTTTAATTTCGATTTTCTCAATAACTACTCAGGCAATCGTTTTGAAACTTTCAATGTTTATTCCTTGCAATGTGTCAAAGTGATTTCTACTTTCAAAATAATTGTAATGAGTCGCTCACGGTTGCCATAGAAACGAAACAGAAAAAAAGATTCAGATGTACACATGTGTTCTCCAAGGTCTAGGTCAAAGGGTCAAAGTTCGTCGTATCCAATAAAAGTTCTTTTCACAAGGATTACATATTTGAAATACGAAAGCCCTAGTACTTACCGTTCAAACGTTATGGCTATTTACTATGTTCAAGACGCCCCCCCCCCCTCTTTTTATGAAGCACACAGCCAAGTAGAATACACAGATATAACATATACAACTTACAAGTAACTTTTTAAAATCTTCATTCATAAAATTCAGTTCCCGTCATGTGATATTTTGCCATCATTCATTCTCCTTCTGTTTTGTCTCTTGAATTTATAAATATTTTATTTTATCTATATAAAAAAAAAATAACGATTGTCAGCTGCATTTATTATCATTTCGCGTTTTCTTGTATATCTATCACTTGTATATTATTCATTTCATTAGATAGTGCAAGTATAAATTAAAAAATTGGTACGTCATTTCCATAGTTTTTATTCATTCATAAATTCTTTGATCCGCTCCTGATGGTTCGCAAAGCCTTGATCACCACTGTATACAAAACATTCATCTCGCCGAAAATGTTCATGATTCCGCTAAACTGAGAAAGTTCACACATGATTTATTATCTCATAACACACATCAGCTCTCTGCAATGCAGAAATGCTCGAATTGAAGGGGAAAATTCAGGAGTTATTGATGAGAAAAATTCAGGAGTTATTATGTCGCCCCGAACGAAGTCGGGGACGACATATTGATATTGTACGCATGTTTTTTTTATCCAGGCTGTTTCTCGGAGATGGCTGGGACAATCTTCCTGAAACTTTCCTTCAAGGACGATCACTGGTTGTAGTTGTGCAGTGAGGTCGTTCAGTTCCAATATGTCTACCGTTGCCATGGAAACCTGTAAAAAGCGACAAATTTTGTCCGAGAGTGTTCTCTCTGGTCCCTTAAACGTTCGTCATGAAACTTTTCTTATTTTAATGATTAGTATCTGTAGTTCTGCAACTCGTATTTAAAATTTTCATATAATCGATTATTGCCATGGAAACCAGGTGAAAGTTAAAATTCTTTAATTTCGATTTTCTCAATAACTACTCAGGCAATCGTTTTGAAACTTTCAATGTTTATTCCTTGCAATGTGTCAAAGTGATTTCTACTTTCAAAATAATTGTAATGAGTCGCTCACGGTTGCCATAGAAACGAAACAGAAAAAAAGATTCAGATGTACACATGTGTTCTCCAAGGTCTAGGTCAAAGGGTCAAAGTTCGTCGTATCCAATAAAAGTTCTTTTCACAAGGATTACATATTTGAAATACGAAAGCCCTAGTACTTACCGTTCAAACGTTATGGCTATTTACTATGTTCAAGACGCCCCCCCCCCCTCTTTTTATGAAGCACACAGCCAAGTAGAATACACAGATATAACATATACAACTTACAAGTAACTTTTTAAAATCTTCATTCATAAAATTCAGTTCCCGTCATGTGATATTTTGCCATCATTCATTCTCCTTCTGTTTTGTCTCTTGAATTTATAAATATTTTATTTTATCTATATAAAAAAAAATAACGATTGTCAGCTGCATTTATTATCATTTCGCGTTTTCTTGTATATCTATCACTTGTATATTATTCATTTCATTAGATAGTGCAAGTATAAATTAAAAAATTGGTACGTCATTTCCATAGTTTTTATTCATTCATAAATTCTTTGATCCGCTCCTGATGGTTCGCAAAGCCTTGATCACCACTGTATACAAAACATTCATCTCGCCGAAAATGTTCATGATTCCGCTAAACTGAGAAAGTTCACACATGATTTATTATCTCATAACACACATCAGCTCTCTGCAATGCAGAAATGCTCGAATTGAAGGGGAAAATTCAGGAGTTATTGATGAGAAAAATTCAGGAGTTATTATGTCGCCCCGAACGAAGTCGGGGACGACATATTGATATTGTACGCATGTTTTTTTTATCCAGGCTGTTTCTCGGAGATGGCTGGGACAATCTTCCTGAAACTTTCCTTCAAGGACGATCACTGGTTGTAGTTGTGCAGTGAGGTCGTTCAGTTCCAATATGTCTACCGTTGCCATGGAAACCTGTAAAAAGCGACAAATTTTGTCCGAGAGTGTTCTCTCTGGTCCCTTAAACGTTCGTCATGAAACTTTTCTTATTTTAATGATTAGTATCTGTAGTTCTGCAACTCGTATTTAAAATTTTCATATAATCGATTATTGCCATGGAAACCAGGTGAAAGTTAAAATTCTTTAATTTCGATTTTCTCAATAACTACTCAGGCAATCGTTTTGAAACTTTCAATGTTTATTCCTTGCAATGTGTCAAAGTGATTTCTACTTTCAAAATAATTGTAATGAGTCGCTCACGGTTGCCATAGAAACGAAACAGAAAAAAAGATTCAGATGTACACATGTGTTCTCCAAGGTCTAGGTCAAAGGGTCAAAGTTCGTCGTATCCAATAAAAGTTCTTTTCACAAGGATTACATATTTGAAATACGAAAGCCCTAGTACTTACCGTTCAAACGTTATGGCTATTTACTCTGTTCAAGACGCCCCCCCCCCCCCCCCTCTTTTTATGAAGCACACAGCCAAGTAGAATACACAGATATAACATATACAACTTACAAGTAACTTTTTAAAATCTTCATTCATAAAATTCAGTTCCCGTCATGTGATATTTTGCCATCATTCATTCTCCTTCTGTTTTGTCTCTTGAATTTATAAATATTTTATTTTATCTATATAAAAAAAAATAACGATTGTCAGCTGCATTTATTATCATTTCGCGTTTTCTTGTATATCTATCACTTGTATATTATTCATTTCATTAGATAGTGCAAGTATAAATTAAAAAATTGGTACGTCATTTCCATAGTTTTTATTCATTCATAAATTCTTTGATCCGCTCCTGATGGTTCGCAAAGCCTTGATCACCACTGTATACAAAACATTCATCTCGCCGAAAATGTTCATGATTCCGCTAAACTGAGAAAGTTCACACATGATTTATTATCTCATAACACACATCAGCTCTCTGCAATGCAGAAATGCTCGAATTGAAGGGGAAAATTCAGGAGTTATTGATGAGAAAAATTCAGGAGTTATTATGTCGCCCCGAACGAAGTCGGGGACGACATATTGATATTGTACGCATGTTTTTTTTATCCAGGCTGTTTCTCGGAGATGGCTGGGACAATCTTCCTGAAACTTTCCTTCAAGGACGATCACTGGTTGTAGTTGTGCAGTGAGGTCGTTCAGTTCCAATATGTCTACCGTTGCCATGGAAACCTGTAAAAAGCGACAAATTTTGTCCGAGAGTGTTCTCTCTGGTCCCTTAAACGTTCGTCATGAAACTTTTCTTATTTTAATGATTAGTATCTGTAGTTCTGCAACTCGTATTTAAAATTTTCATATAATCGATTATTGCCATGGAAACCAGGTGAAAGTTAAAATTCTTTAATTTCGATTTTCTCAATAACTACTCAGGCAATCGTTTTGAAACTTTCAATGTTTATTCCTTGCAATGTGTCAAAGTGATTTCTACTTTCAAAATAATTGTAATGAGTCGCTCACGGTTGCCATAGAAACGAAACAGAAAAAAAGATTCAGATGTACACATGTGTTCTCCAAGGTCTAGGTCAAAGGGTCAAAGTTCGTCGTATCCAATAAAAGTTCTTTTCACAAGGATTACATATTTGAAATACGAAAGCCCTAGTACTTACCGTTCAAACGTTATGGCTATTTACTATGTTCAAGACGCCCCCCCCCCCCTCTTTTTATGAAGCACACAGCCAAGTAGAATACACAGATATAACATATACAACTTACAAGTAACTTTTTAAAATCTTCATTCATAAAATTCAGTTCCCGTCATGTGATATTTTGCCATCATTCATTCTCCTTCTGTTTTGTCTCTTGAATTTATAAATATTTTATTTTATCTATATAAAAAAAAAATAACGATTGTCAGCTGCATTTATTATCATTTCGCGTTTTCTTGTATATCTATCACTTGTATATTATTCATTTCATTAGATAGTGCAAGTATAAATTAAAAAATTGGTACGTCATTTCCATAGTTTTTATTCATTCATAAATTCTTTGATCCGCTCCTGATGGTTCGCAAAGCCTTGATCACCACTGTATACAAAACATTCATCTCGCCGAAAATGTTCATGATTCCGCTAAACTGAGAAAGTTCACACATGATTTATTATCTCATAACACACATCAGCTCTCTGCAATGCAGAAATGCTCGAATTGAAGGGGAAAATTCAGGAGTTATTGATGAGAAAAATTCAGGAGTTATTATGTCGCCCCGAACGAAGTCGGGGACGACATATTGATATTGTACGCATGTTTTTTTTATCCAGGCTGTTTCTCGGAGATGGCTGGGACAATCTTCCTGAAACTTTCCTTCAAGGACGATCACTGGTTGTAGTTGTGCAGTGAGGTCGTTCAGTTCCAATATGTCTACCGTTGCCATGGAAACCTGTAAAAAGCGACAAATTTTGTCCGAGAGTGTTCTCTCTGGTCCCTTAAACGTTCGTCATGAAACTTTTCTTATTTTAATGATTAGTATCTGTAGTTCTGCAACTCGTATTTAAAATTTTCATATAATCGATTATTGCCATGGAAACCAGGTGAAAGTTAAAATTCTTTAATTTCGATTTTCTCAATAACTACTCAGGCAATCGTTTTGAAACTTTCAATGTTTATTCCTTGCAATGTGTCAAAGTGATTTCTACTTTCAAAATAATTGTAATGAGTCGCTCACGGTTGCCATAGAAACGAAACAGAAAAAAAGATTCAGATGTACACATGTGTTCTCCAAGGTCTAGGTCAAAGGGTCAAAGTTCGTCGTATCCAATAAAAGTTCTTTTCACAAGGATTACATATTTGAAATACGAAAGCCCTAGTACTTACCGTTCAAACGTTATGGCTATTTACTATGTTCAAGACGCCCCCCCCCCCCTCTTTTTATGAAGCACACAGCCAAGTAGAATACACAGATATAACATATACAACTTACAAGTAACTTTTTAAAATCTTCATTCATAAAATTCAGTTCCCGTCATGTGATATTTTGCCATCATTCATTCTCCTTCTGTTTTGTCTCTTGAATTTATAAATATTTTATTTTATCTATATAAAAAAAAATAACGATTGTCAGCTGCATTTATTATCATTTCGCGTTTTCTTGTATATCTATCACTTGTATATTATTCATTTCATTAGATAGTGCAAGTATAAATTAAAAAATTGGTACGTCATTTCCATAGTTTTTATTCATTCATAAATTCTTTGATCCGCTCCTGATGGTTCGCAAAGCCTTGATCACCACTGTATACAAAACATTCATCTCGCCGAAAATGTTCATGATTCCGCTAAACTGAGAAAGTTCACACATGATTTATTATCTCATAACACACATCAGCTCTCTGCAATGCAGAAATGCTCGAATTGAAGGGGAAAATTCAGGAGTTATTGATGAGAAAAATTCAGGAGTTATTATGTCGCCCCGAACGAAGTCGGGGACGACATATTGATATTGTACGCATGTTTTTTTTATCCAGGCTGTTTCTCGGAGATGGCTGGGACAATCTTCCTGAAACTTTCCTTCAAGGACGATCACTGGTTGTAGTTGTGCAGTGAGGTCGTTCAGTTCCAATATGTCTACCGTTGCCATGGAAACCTGTAAAAAGCGACAAATTTTGTCCGAGAGTGTTCTCTCTGGTCCCTTAAACGTTCGTCATGAAACTTTTCTTATTTTAATGATTAGTATCTGTAGTTCTGCAACTCGTATTTAAAATTTTCATATAATCGATTATTGCCATGGAAACCAGGTGAAAGTTAAAATTCTTTAATTTCGATTTTCTCAATAACTACTCAGGCAATCGTTTTGAAACTTTCAATGTTTATTCCTTGCAATGTGTCAAAGTGATTTCTACTTTCAAAATAATTGTAATGAGTCGCTCACGGTTGCCATAGAAACGAAACAGAAAAAAAGATTCAGATGTACACATGTGTTCTCCAAGGTCTAGGTCAAAGGGTCAAAGTTCGTCGTATCCAATAAAAGTTCTTTTCACAAGGATTACATATTTGAAATACGAAAGCCCTAGTACTTACCGTTCAAACGTTATGGCTATTTACTATGTTCAAGACACCATATACCCAAGTAACCCCTCTTTATGAAGCAGTCCATTCCGTCCGTAAATTTTAGTCCCATGCACTTCTTTAACAAATTCATTTTTAAAAATTCTGTGTAGTCCGGATACTGTCTATTCTGTATTCCGAACGGCCATACTGGTCCCTACTGCTCATAATTAACGGTAATTATTCCGTCTAATCCGGCCACACCTAAGTTACTTCAAAGCAATTATCACCTTTCGTGGGGAATGTGATAATCTGTGTTTACATTAGCATGATTATTAGTGCAATGAGACGAGCTCGGTGAAATGCGGCGGTGACACAGTCCACTTGAAAAATATATTATATGATTAAATTACAATTTAAAAAAATAACTTTGTTTTAACTCCTTTTACCACATTATAACATAATAAACACAAAAATATATGTACGCGATTTACAAATCAAAATATAAATCGG
>NW_026924357.1:0-2385 GCF_032062105.1 Saccostrea cuccullata
TATTCAATACGGTATTACTTATATCTTCAACTAAAGTCATTTTCTCTTATCTTATATCTCAAATTTTGATAATCGTAAAAAATACTTTATTTCTTATTAAAACTCGGTCATTTTTCATCCACATATTGAAGTTTGTTTTATTCTCAGAAAATATTTAAATCTCAAGCATTAAGAAAAGATTCCTTTTCCTCTATTCCACTTACCGGATTCTTTGATTTTCTTTGACATCTTCCTATTGTCTTGAGTAGTAAAATGGCGGTTTAAACGTAAAATACTGCATGTGATAATAAAAATAGAACTGACGTAAAGGTTTTAAAACTCTCTATGAAAAAAAATATATCAGTAAAACTGTACCTACAATTATCACGTGATTTTTGGGGGCATTGGCAAGATGCAACTTACCAGGAGTTACAATAAAAGCCCCATTACCCTACCCGTAACAAAGAGTCAAAGCTGAATCAATAAGCTAATAAACATTCTTTAGAGTAAGAGTTGTACCAAAATGTATGATAAAAAAGAGGGGTTAGGGAGCGGAAGGGAATTATTCTTGTTATACGAAATTAAATTATTATTTTTTTACTGTAACATTTCCTTCCTTGTGAATTCAATGATTTCTCTATATATCCAAACAAATGATTTCCAAGCAAGATTTGGACAAAAAGGTATAAAACCTAAATATGTAATAATACTTGACTCAAATAGATCAGTAATTAATCATCGATTTTCAACTTTAGAAAAAATAAATTGAGCTATAAAATGAACGATTCCATCGGGAATCGAACTCGGCACCCCTTAATCTGAAGTCCGCTGCTCTACCTACTGAGCCAAAGTGTATGATGGAAATAACAAAATAAACTTTGATACTTTGCTACACAAAGTATTAAGATAAAAAAAACAATAACCACGCCTACTGAAATCACGTGACAAAATTTGACATTGACGAGATGACTCCGGAGCGATCTTCGTAAAACCCCCTATACCCTAACCCTAACCCCTACCCTAACCCTAACCCTAACCCTAACCCTAACCCCTAACCCTAACCCCTAACCCTAACCCCTAACCCTAACCCTAACCCTAACCCCTAACCCTAACCCTAACCCTAACCCTAACCCTATAAAATGAACGATTCCATCGGGAATCGAACTCGGCACCCCTTAAACTGAAGTCGGCTGCTCTACCTACTGAGCCAAAGTGTATGTTGGAAATAACCGATACTTTGCTACACAAAGTATTAAGATAAAAAAACAATAACCACGCCTACTGAAATCACGTGACAAAATTTGACATTGACGAGATGACTCCGGAGCGATCTTCGTAAAACCCCCTATACCCTAACCCCTAACCCTAACCCTAACCCTAACCCTAACCCCTAACCCCTAACCCTAACCCTAACTTAACCCTAACCCTAACCCTAACCCTAACCCTAACCCTAACCCTAAACCTAACCCTAACCCTAACCCCTAACCTAACCTAACCCTAATCCGCTATAAATGAACGATTCCATCTGAAGTCCGCTGCTCTACCTACTGAGCCAAAGTGTATGATGGAAATAACAAAATCAACTTTGATACTTTGCTACACAAAGTATTAAGATAAAAAAAACAATCACCACGCCTACTGAAATCACGTGACAAAATTTGACATTGACGAGATGACCTCTGGAGTGATTCTCTGGAAACCCCCTATACCCTAACCCCTAACCCTAACCCTAACCCTAACCCTAACCCCTAACCCTAACCCTAACCCTAACCCTAACCCTAAGTTTTAAGATACCAGGTTAGTTTAAGATACCAGGTTAGGTTTAAGATACCAGGTTAGGTTTAATTTACCAGGTTAGGTTTAAGATACCAGGTTAGGTTTAATTTACCAGGTTAGGTTTAAGATACCAGGTTAGGTTTAAGATACCAGGTTAGGTTTAATTTACCAGGTTAGGTTTAAGATACCAGGTTAGGTTTAATTTACCAGGTTAGGTTTAAGATACCAGGTTAGGTTTAATTTACCAGGTTAGGTTTAAGATACCAGGTTAGGTTTAAGATACCAGGTTAGATTTAATTTACCAGGTTAGGTTTAAGATACCAGGTTAGGTTTAATTTACCAGGTTAGGTTTAAGATACCAGGTTAGGTTTAAGATACCAGGTTAGATTTAATTTACCAGGTTAGGTTTAAGATACCAGGTTAGGTTTAATTTACCAGGTTAGGTTTAAGATACCAGGTTAGGTTTAATTTACCAGGTTAGGTTTAAGATACCAGGTTAGGTTTAAGATACCAGGTTAGGTTTAAGATACCAGGTTAGGTTTATGATACCAGGTTAAGTTTAAGATTAATGTTAGGTTTAAGATACCAGGTTAGGTTTAAGTTACCAGGTCCAGTCAAATATACCAGGTT
>NW_026924358.1:0-23991 GCF_032062105.1 Saccostrea cuccullata
CTACCGCGAGTCTCTCGATATCTCGTAAGTCGCGGGAATTCCTAAGTCAACTTTAATTAATTATATCTCTAAAGCTATCGGATATTTGAGACCAAATCCTTTAATTATCTGTCAAAAAATCATTCAAGATTTGTTTTTAGCACGTATTATACTCCTTATCTTAGTAGTAATTTTGTTTTATGCAAAATCAGCACATGCCCCGATCGGCCATATTTCCGAGAAATAGCCGATTTCGGTGTTCGTTTTCTTTATATTTATATTATATTATTATTATGCTTTAAAATTTATTAATAAATCAATTCCTATACATAAAAGGAGTAATTGATATTAATCAGAAAACACCCTGTTTGCTGGGAATAAACGTAGTTTGAAAAACGTGTAGTGTTGTGCGTGATGTTTTGGGTAAACAAACCTGACGATGAAGGAGTTGCCTATCCCGTTAGTATATAGGTCCCTGTATTAATTGATAAGTCAAAGATAATTCTACTGTAATTTGGGTTCATTTTTTTTCTTCTTATAGGACGAATTTTGGGAATTTCATACCTCAGACTAAGTTTTCAGAAATATCATGAAATCATAAAAATCTTATAATATTGGCACATAATTTTAACCAGACATTAATGTAGTGTAACCCATCGTTAAGTGTCGTCATCAATCTGTATTCAGATCATTACTTACTGTATTAAACCACAACTTACAACTGTTCTCACTTTAACCTGAATTATCTCCAATAAATCACCAAAACCCACAGAAACCAGAAAAGGCAGACCTGGAAACCGCATTTACCGCTACTAAAAATACAGATTTAGATTAATTGATAATGAATTATGGCCAGTAATAACAGATGAATCAGAGTCATGATTGTAATGATAATTCCATGCAGTGTGGCCAGAATCGCTTCTTCTAAAATAAATCAGCTTTATAAATCACATCCTCACAATGTCAAGGGTTTGTGTGGAGTTCGAGAAATCACAAACCCTTTACATTGTGAGGATGTATAAATCATTGTCAATGAGGGGTGTCATTGGACGTAACAGAGCTAATTAGGCTGTAAGGAAAGATAGATTCCATAAAACAATTTTAATTAGAATTCGGCGTACAGAATCTTTGAATTGCGGAAACCTATTGTATATGGGCGTTCATTTTTATCGTGAATAAAGAAAATACTTTATAAACCATGAAAAGTGAAGAGGCGCTTTCAGTCATCAGTGAATGTATGAAAGAAGTTAATGGAAAATAAATTTATTTCAACTATCACATCATTTCAAAATTTAGCTATATATTCATCCAAGCTAGACCTTAAGTGTCATCTTTGGTCATTTAACACAGATCAATAATAAACTACTAGTATGTTCATAAGAAATCAGACATTAGCTTAAAATCCAAATAGAAAACAGTATGTATCTAGGATTAAAAAAAAACAGGAATGTATGTCATATATTTAATAGAAGATATTACTTGTGTCATATAAAAATGGTTGTGTTCAAAAGTAAGCTTGCATTGTTCTTCTGTCTTACAATCGTAAAAAGAACAAGATTCCGTTACCTCAGTACTTTATAACTTATAAGTAAAATTGAAAATTAAATTCACATAGAAAAGTAACACTTTTGTTGTGAGAAATATAATCATAAAAAGTAACGTGAAACGTAAAAATGGGATTACTTCTGAAATTTCAACAAGAAAAAGGTTATAATAAAGACCATTGAATGAGCACAATGCTGATTTAAGTTGTAACATTAACTTATTTATCTGTATCCTCCTTTGGTTTTAGAACGTTTCAGGTTATTTTCTTACGCATAATTTCATTTAGGATATATTCACATTAGAGAAGGTGATGGTGGAATATTCTACAAAAACAGAAAATCAGCTATTATCGTTGACTTAATTAAATGCTAATACCAATGAACTTTTATGACAATCGAAATTTTTTCTTTCAAGTGGAGATCTTATAGAATAATGATTAACCATTCAAAGTTCGGATAAGGCCTCGATGTTTCATGTCATATATTTAAAAACCCTAATAATGCTCGAGTGAGTCAATTTTCTTCACCAAGGCAAAGATTGCGGTTTATAAATACATAAACAGGTATCAAAATTAGTTAATATGCACTTTTGAAAGATGTGAAAGAAAGACAGATGTCAAAACTGTATATTTGTCTTAAGTCTTAAGGAGCGTGTTTTTTTTTTCTCTTTTTTTGCAATACCTTTCTATTTTTATAACATGATTATCTTGTTAATTAAATATAAAAAAAATTAGGTGTGTTTCTGTGAAAAATGACTAGCAATTTTAAATATTTGCACGCGAAAGAAACAAATTATACGTCATGTTTGTCGTGTTTACCAGTGTAATTATTGTTATGGACAAATTATTTTAATAGAGATTTCTTAATTAACTAGACTCCTCTGGGTCTTAAAGTGATTAAATACAGTCAAAAGTACAAGTTTCTGTGATAGCTAATGAAAACGACAAATTTTCTGTTGTGTTTTTTAAAAAAAATTTTATCATATAAGGGCCTGTGCCAAACAATGATATTATATAATACGAATCAGCTTTATCGTGGTTTTACGTTCGGTTTATTCCATCGAACTGGAATTATAAGACACAGTATTTCTTTTCACTTTGCTTTATAATTTAATTATTTTTTCTGGAGATGGAAATTATTACATGTAGCAAATAAATTCACCTTTCTAATTTGAAACGAAACACACAAACATAATTTACAGATCCTTTTCAGCAATCGAGCAGTTGCCCGAATGGCACAGTAGTTAGAGCTTTTGACATGATAGAGTTGCGGAGTATGGAAATGACCCTTACGTTGCGAGTTCGAATTGCACTGTGGGACGTAGAGACGTTTTCTTCAAAAGAAACCATATAGATTGATGTCCCGTGTCGCAGTAAGTTCTGGCACGAATAAGATTCGATAAGATAAGATAAGTAAGGGAAGTTAACGATTGAAAAGGTAAATTCATCATGTTTATCATAGAGCTTGGGTGTAATATTACCATTAACGTGTTTTTCAGGTAAAATTTAAATTAATGTGATGTGTCAGACTCTGTGATATCTTTTCTCTTAAACTCACCAGGATATATCGTATCGACTTACGAATTGTTTATTGACAATACGTCGTCGATATATCTAAATGTCGAGTTGAAGAAATATAAGCGTTATTTGAGCGAGGATATGAAAACGTGTTAAGAATTTTAAAAAGAAGATTTTGAAAATGAAAATATTATGAAGATAGACTTCAATACAAATTTGTGAATAAAGAATAAACACGAACCTCCGAAAATTTACAAGCTGGGATCAAGTGCCTAGGAAGACGCATTCCATGTTGACTGGTCACACCCGCTATGAACTCTTGTTTCAATATAGTAGGAGTCAAATCAGGTTTATAACCAAATAATTTAATTTTGTTTGTAACAAGTCATTTGACTGTATAAAAAAATAATCAAAATTGTATAACCTGGGTTGCCTCCGTCACAATGACTTACGTCAAAACGGATTAATCCGCTTGGCGTTACGTTTAAAAATGAACAATTTGAAGACGTTTTTAAGGGAGAAATTGTCTTGTTTGCTATGCTAAATGATTGAAAATTAAATTATAAGGAATGAATGAAATAGCAACCAATCTTATACTGCTATAACCTGGATCGGGACAGTTTACGCTTTTTATAAACTGCTTCGCAGTTAATAAAGCGTAAACTGCCCCAACCCAACCTAGGTTATTCAGTTTAACTTGGGTTGCTATTTAATTCATTCCTTAAATACCTAGCAATTAGTGTGAAACACGTCAGACAAAATAAACCAAATGATAGTTTATATTTTCTAACGTGGTAACTATAACGATTATAAAATAATCAATATTTTGATGTTAATCGAGATTGTTAACTTTTATAGTTTATAAAAATCAAGCTTAGAAAATAGTTTCCGAGGTTGTTAGGTGATGTACTAAAGATAGATGGTCATGTTATTTCAAAAATACAATTTATGTCAAAGTACAATTTATGTCAAAATATTTAATGTATGAATAACGTATATAAAAGAATAAAGCTATTCTCAGGTTTCAGTTTTAAATCTCAAAGGTTCATCAATTTTTAATTTTTCATGTTGATAAACAAATTTAATCTAATTTTACCGGTTGACAGGGGATGCTTACTCTTTCGTTGCACTTGATTCCATCTCTAGCGATTCATGCCGGTAGATCTCTGTTTGCTCTGTCTTGAATTCAATGGACATTTGATCTTGATTATAATTCATTATTTTTACAATTCATTTATAATTTATGTGATCAAACAAATAAATTTGAATTTAAGAAAAAGTTGCTTTGTTAATTATTTCTAAAAAAAAAAAACTGCAAAATCCACTAAAGCTCAGATATACTTTATTAGTAAAACTAATCAAAATTAAAAAATTCTTTTGTCTACAACAGCAAAGAAAAAAGATACATAAAATTCTATAAGAAAAGAATGCTTAAACAAAATAGACTAAATTAAGGTTGAAGTTTAGGTGCTTTAAAGGGGCCATTTCCCCTAATGTCTTTTTAAATATACAAAAATTATATTTCAAGAAACTCACCTTGAGACGTTAGCATGTATATTTTCTTTTTTCCCTAATTCTTTTTTTTCAAAATGACAGACAAAATGAGTGTAAAAAACGACCAAAAAATATATATCAAAAAATTTAAATGTTTAAACATGCTCTTTTACGGAAGCCCGTTGAGGCCAGTTCAGAGAAAGAAATATTTTTTATTCAGTGGTTTCAATATAGAATTCTAAATAAAATATTGGCAACTAATTCTTTTATATTCGAAATCAGAAAGGTAGATTATAAGTAGTGTAATTTTTGTCAAAGAAGAAACAATTGAACATATCCTATGGCGATACAACCTTGCAGAACAACTCCTTGAAAGCTTTAAATATTATCTTCAGCAGAGAAACCTCCTGTTGTCCATAAGAAAAAAATATTTATTTTGGGTATTGGAGGAAGAAATAATGAAATAGCTTATATCTTAATTTTTTGGATAAAATATTGTATAAATACAGATGACTGAAAAACCTCTAGATTTGTACTCGGCGAAATCATACTTGAATCATTTTTACCCAATAGAAAATTAATATCATAAAAAATGGTGAAAAAGAAAAATTTGACACTCAGTCGAACAGGTGGAAGATGGATATGTAGATAATGAACAGTATTCAATATCAAAGTCCATAAAACAATACAAAACAGGAACAGAGCAAGCACGGACCTTCAAAACATCAGAGGTGGGATCAGGTGCCATGGAGGAGTGAGTATCCCCTGCTGACCCCGTGTGCTCCTTGTCATGATCGGGAAAAAATGGAAAAATCCGTCGTCAATTCTGTTTCTAAATAATGGACTAACAATTAGTATGAAAAACGTCAGTTTGTATTTGAATAAATGATAAATTGTATTTGCTGACAAGGTCGTTGTATCGGCCATAGAACTTACAAAATGATGACTGCTGATATTCTTGTTACATCCACTACTTGCTTGTTAATAATTTACATCGTTTAGGAAATTGTTCATAGCATGGCCTTGCGTATTGAATCAAATGGGATATATACACTCCGTATGCAGATGATGAAGGTGTTTTGCTGCATAAGTACTGATGAAATTCATAAATCCCTTATCATCATGTAGTATGTTATTTTTCTTATTTAAGGATCCACAAGTGTAACCAATTCGGAAGCCAGACCCCGAAATAGAAATGTAGAAAATATATTTTTATCACTTTACTATTTTATGAATCAGATTTGTAATTACCTTAAATAAACTTAAATAGAAATTAATTTAATCAAATGTTTTTTAAACCATATTCATTGGAAAGAATTTTTATATTGGTATGTGCATGAATATTCAGAAAGAGAGATGAACTTTTGTTAATATTTTTATGGAATCAGTGGAACAATGTTTTGAGTCACTAAACAATCATAATGTCTATAACTATCACAATTTTGATTTGCCAGGACTAATTTTTTGATTGTTTTTATTACAGGAGAAAATATTCTTCATTCTAGCAGCTTTTAGCCTTGGTTTTGCTGTATCCTTGCTTGTGAGACAATTTACTTCCCATTAGATTTAATAGTTTGCATATCATGTATATTGACGCTCCAAATATATTCATGAAAATATTTCATAAATTAAAATTCATTATAATTCTCCAAAAATCCTTATGTTCAAAGTAATCTTTTAGAAAATTACATACAAAAATAATTTATTAAACACTCACAATATCTTTTTGCATGTCTTCCTTATAAAAACGAGTCTAATTGCTTAGATTCTTCCAGGTCATGGATATAACGATGATTGCTTTCTGTACGACATTAAACATTACAAAATATGTGGATACTGTTATAAATGTCCAGACCTTATTCAACAAACTTGGACTGCAGCTTTCCACCAACGTTTGCGAGAGAGACAAGACGACAACCGATTCCCTGGTTATTGTCGGAACAATAACGATTGTTGTTAACATCATACTACTGATATTCTGTTGTTTGTGTTTCGTTTACTGGACAAGAAGGATACAAATTGCCGTAAATATCCAATGGAAAGGAAAAGCTTTGATTATTCTCGTAAGACCCCTTTGTAAATGTAGATGATGTTGAATTTGAATTTTTTTCCCATTATGTTGTACAACTGTTTAAGGGTTATCAGATCCTCAGCTTTCCTGGCTGAAGATTGGATATCTTTGATTGTGCATAGTGTTGCATATTTGTAATTGGTACATGTAATTTATGAAGCTTTTGTATTTTAAATAATCTAGTTGACTGGGTGCATACAAATAGGTTTAGTCATTCCAAGATGTATATACGTGGATAATATGCGGCCACCAAATTCCAGCAAAGTGAGATTATGTATATTTTTATTTTTTCTTCTCTTTTTTTTTTTGATTTTGATATGCTGAGATTATAACTTAAACTTTTATAGGTGTATATTTCCATTTGTTTAGATAGACAATACAGCATTGTTAAAAAGTCTCGAACAAAGTTATAAAAGCGACTCGTTTTCATCAACGGGAAACGCAGAAACAGACACATGGAACAAAATTTTTATCGAGGTTTGCATTTTCTCTCTGATTCTCTTTTGTGAGGCTTTTTTTCTTACTCTTTTTTCTGTCTTTCACCGTTTATCTGTAAGGATACCTATCTTGAAAATGTGCGTTTTCTTTTCAATTCTCAAATCTATGAGTATATTTACAAGTCCGCATTAATTAATACATGTAACAGTAAATCTTTTTATGATTATATTAGTTCCAATGTTGTGCGGTGAATGCAGTGACGCTACAACGAATGACTTTGATTTAAGTCCTTGGTGTACAACCGCAGGATCTTGTCAGAAAACAAGCTCTAAGATACCTAGAACCTGTTGTAAGGGTGCAAATGAATTTAATACATCGGCTCAAAAAGAGTGCTTCGAATATGTCAGAAGTGGCTACCACGAACAGGTATTTTAATAAGATGATTAATTAAAGAATATGGACAGTACTTCTGGGTAAAGAAGCATTTAGTTTTTGTTTGATTATTAAACCCCCAAAACATTTCTTGTGGAGGATAGGAGTGAGAACTCGTTAAGGTTTAGGTATTATTGTCGTAGAAGTATAATACAAGATTTTGGGACAAAAATTTTTTATACATGGTATACAACTTTAGGAAATAATTAAAACTCTATCAGTTTGCATACTTTATTCCGTCTTGTCAATGATCTTCAAATGAAACTCAGGAGAAACCCACCTGTACATATTCATTGAAGAAGTAAGCAATACAAACATCTAAATCTGTTTGTGCATTTATTATTACGTAAGTTTACTTCATTTAGGATTACACTTGAATATGTCAAACAATAATCAAAGAAAGCTTTGCAAACAATACACAGTTATGAAGAGATAGTACAACATAGGTCCTTGGAAATTCCAGAGGTGGGATCAGGTTCCAAGGACAAGAATTAATGCCTCTTGAAAAAATCTTCTCAGAACCACTGGACCAGGAAAAAAGAAACTCATGTAGAAGCATCCTCAGATAGTGCAGATTTAAGTTTTTAAAATCATCACCCTAGGGGTAAGGTGGGGCCATGATGTGGTGTCAAAGCTTAATATAGGAATACATAGTGGAAATTTTTAAAGAACTGTTTGTTTCTTCTCGAGAACAGCAAAGCCGTGATTAGTCATAGTTATATGGAAACATACTCATGTGGTGTAGATTCAAGGTTGTTCAAATCATGAGCCCACTTTTATATTTAAATTCTTCAACACTTGACTGATTTTTCCGTTTAGGTTTACATAACCAGAGCTCAGGTGAGTGATGTAGCCCCTGGGTCACTTGTTTTCCATAGTGTCAATATTCTAAGACGACAACTTATGAATGTTATGAAAACTGGATATAATGAACGGTATTTACGTTCAAAAGCTCAATAAAAAAATTAAAATCTGAAGTGGAGCAACCACAAACCTCTAAATTATGAGAGGTGGGACGGTTATCATGAAGGAGTTAACCTCCCCTACTGACCAGTCACAACTGACTCCCTTGTCATAGTGGATGCTGAAAAACCAAACAGATTCGATGACAAAAATCTTGCTAAACAATAGAGAAAAGGCATAAAACACGGCCATTATGAATTTCCATATGAAATTTCAGTACCAATTTGTTTAAAATAGTAAATCAAATATTTAAATACAACACATCAAAATTAAGAAATTCAAAATCTTTTATTTATACAGATCTATAATCTCATTCTTTAGTCTTTTATTTTTTAATCGTCCTAGGGGTGAAGAATATGCAAATGCATTTATGCACAGCCATTTTCTTTTCTATAAAAATGAAGAAGAAAAAAATAACCAAAAGTAAATATATGTTAAAACGTTTGGAAACTAATTACTCATCTTTGCCGTTTCAGGGTTGTGCTGTTTTGTGGCAAAATTCCATTCAAAACTTAAAAGACAACAGACGGAAGATTTACACTGTGGGAATAATTTCTGCTGTTTTTCATGTAGGATTTTTTTTGAAATCTATTTTACCTTTTAGGATTGTTTCCATGTATAAAAAAATAAGATATTTCTGATATCATTACGGATCCATTCATTCACCTGATTATGACAAAGAGCAAACGGCTGTAATTACTTGGGTCCCTACTCTCCAGTAAAACTTCATCGCACCTATTATTTTTTGTTTGAAAGTTATTGTTTTCTCTGATCAAAACCTGCATATTTAATTTGATTTTATTTGACTACTGAATATAATTTTCCAATTTCTATATAATAGTCATATCTAAGCGATCAAATGTCCATAATCTTGATAAATATCCGTTTTCTTTTACAGGTCATAACTATGGTATTGGCTGTGTGTTTGGCGTTTGATTTTATTGATTTTGAAATCCAGGAGGAACTATCTTAATATCATGGTACAACAAAACAGAAGAGGGATAAAAAAAAACACAGTAGAAAACAGAGAAAAAAATTCCTTATTGTGAAGCTCAAGACTAATATATATATATATATATATATATATATATATATATATATATATATATATATATATATATATATATATATATATATATATATATAATTTATGTCTTGAAAACTTTCTTTTGAAATAAAACATGTTCCTGTAATTGAGTATGACAGGTAAAAATGCTTTTTAAGGAGGTGAAGTCTTTTCCCCTAAAAATTAAATAAAATCATTTTATATACATTGTAATATTTGTGAGGATTATGTACCATACAGTCCTAGTATAATTTAAAAAAATAAATACATTTGTATTTGAATTTTCAAATTTTGACATGTGTACCTTCATTTAATACGGTACTACTTTTACCAAAAATAGAAACATTGTTTTGAAGATCTATATCTTCATTATGGGTATGGGTACCATGTTTACCTGCAATTTCGATTAGAGTTTGGCCCTCCCCATTCTTTGAATAACCTAAAAAAATATACCACCGCTACTAGGTTTATCTATATTGCTATCTACTACATACAATTGTTTTATAAATATAGAGTTGTACTTTGTACACTTCAATTTTTCTCAACTCCATTTGATGAGGGATAAATGGCATGTTGTCGTTATTTATTTCCGTGTATTGGTGATTACGTATTGATATGTATTTCATGGTTCTAAGCAATAGACACTGGTTTTTGTCGCTTATTGGCAGGAATAAAAGATAAAGTTTGAAAAGTAAAAAATGCTGCCTAAATTGACATGCATTAAATCAGAATGCGTTTACATTCATCTATCATTGTTGATAAGAAACTCTGTTACAACAATTACCATGCATATATGGTGGAATTCTTAGATTTCCGTAACTCTGTATCGTAATATGACCTGTATGAAACACATGGAGCTAACGAACGTCAATCAAGAGCACCAGAGTCCATAAAACAAAATAAAAAAAATAGGAGAAGAGCAAACATCAACCAGAATCATAGGAGGTAGGATTGTCGATTGCCATGGAGGAGTGAGCATCTCCTGCCAACCGGTCACACCCGCAGTGTGCTGCTTGTTGTTATCGGGAAATAACGGAAAAATCCTTGGTTAATTAACTCCTAAAATATAGGGATAACAATAAGTATAAAACATCATCAGAATTTAACTCAACGAGAAATTGTAGTTGCTGACAAAGTAATTGTATTAACCATACAACTTACGAAATGATGACTTTTAACGAGACTAATAATATTTCGTGCAAGTAAACACCCCCTGTGTAACGACGAAAAGTGACCCCCGTAGAATATTGACCGGGGGTCATTTTTCTAAGTAGAAATTTGACCCCCTGGTCAATTTTCTGTAGAAATTATAGCCCTGGGGTCGTTTTTATCCATGTGGATTGTACAAAAATGACCTCATAATATTGATTTCTTTTTATAATTATTTGATGCAAAATCATTCGTTTTGGTAGAAATATTCTTGTTAGGCGACTGTGTACGGGTAATATCAAACAGCCTTATGCTTTGAGGTGTTAATTTCTGAAAGCTTTTTAAGCTTAAATAATGAAATCAAAGCTATACAATAATAGTATCTAACATTAAAAATACAAACTGTTTTATCCCCATTAAAGGAAAAGTATATCTTCTAAAATGGCCGAAGGCTATATGAGGTACGCGCATGAATAGGATCGTTTATTGCATTTTATACAGTAAGTTTCCACAGCTGTCATTTTCATATTTAAGAATGTCATTTCTAGCTTTTGTCAGAAAAAAAGTTTAAAAGGTTTCCATAATTAATTAATTATAATTTTTCCCTGGATAATTTTGCAAAGATCAAAATAAAGTTTTATTTTTTAAAAGTTTAACGTTTTTGATCCCTTCTTCTAAAACTAGCGCGAAAAAGGGTGCTAGCTAAAATTAGATCTTGTAAAAATATACTGTATTTGGTGTTCTATTAATAAACCTAAAACTTCTCATAAAAAACGGAGATGATTTAATTTGTAAAAATAAGTACGAAATGAAAATGTCTCTGACCTATGATACAAGGGAAACAAAAAGTGGTCCACTTGAAACTGTAAAATGCAAGGGGGTGACTATGAAGAATATGGGACTCTGTGGCCTGAAGAAAGAAACAAAGAATTAGAGTCCAGAGATTGGATAGAATGGACCATAGAGGGCTGGAAGAGAACTGAAGCGAGAGAGGCTAAAGCGGCTTGAAAGAGAAAGTTGTATGTATATAGATTAGTCAAAATTTGAATAAAAATCTTTAACTCCTTTTTCTTTTTTTTTTTATATAAAAACAGGGTTGATTAAAAAAAAAGATCTCATCATCATGAGTCTCAGGAGATACAGGGTGATTTACTGAGTATCAAACAGTGATGTTGAAGCGATTGTATATCAATGTAATTGTTTGACTGTGAAAGCTCATGGATTGAGTATTGCGGAAAAATTCCTCGAAGCGAATGTGTATGCGACTCGCAGACCTATAGGGACTAGAAATTTAGCCGTAGAAGAAGCTAGAGGAATTCCAGGAACTATTAGGGTGTTTACCTCACAAACACCTGTGGTCATTTGTTTACTGTTTACCTCACAAACACCTGTGGTCATTTGTTTACTGTTTACCTCACAAACACCTGTGGTCATTTGTTTACTATCTAAGTGGGATAATGGCAGAGCAAGTCACAGACCTAAAAGAATCTCCACTTATCAGGACACCCGGCCCCGCAAAACAGAGAGCAATGGTTTCAAACCTGTTTCAAAAAAAAGGGAAGTTTACCTTACCAGAATATTAAATAGGGTTTGGGTTAGCCAAAGAAAATTTGATTCATTATAAACAATATATTGAACAATTTGTTCACACTTTTGACAAACATGTGTACATTCTTCATCATTAATTAACTGTGTGTTTTCATGTGATATAAAATAAATGATAAAAGTACCTTTTATCAAGGAAGTGAAAATTCAGAAATTTATCAGAACTTAGAGATAAAAACTTGCCATCTTTATGATACTGATTTACATCATCAGATTTTTTTTACTTATCCATTTTAAAATATAAACTTGTAAAAAACAGAATTAAAATTATATCTTATTGAAACTTTAGATTCAAGTTTGTTTTGTTTCTTTGTTAGTTGATTCACTGTGTCTATTCCAAAGGAAGAGCAGCAGCCAGGCTTAACCATAGAGAATGGATTACAGATGGTTAGGAACAAAACATATCTTCCATCTTGAGGACTGTAGAAAATAAAATCATTTTGTTATTATGACTTAAAATACTACATGAAACACTGCATGTTTAAATGTAATGCAAAATAATATCTCTTATATATGGCTAATAACTCATACTCTAATCAATCAAATCAAATTTCATTCGTAAAATAATTTTTTTAAGACAGACTTATTTACTATCGACTTTAAATGATGACATGAATAGCAGCCCTTACTCTAAGCACATGACAAAACATTCTCTCAAATTACGCAGAACTACGCTAATTTACATAGCTGACATTAGACATATTGGTGAGGGATAAAATAATCACAACAATAAACAATATGAAAAAACTTTAAACAACCTGCACCACCGTGGATTACAAGCCTTTTTAACTGGGGTAAAATCCTTGCAGTAAGTAACGGCGGCATAAACATAGAAATATAAGTCGTACTTAACACATTCACTCAACATTGGAGAAATTGGCTATATAGAGGTTAATAAGATTTCTGGTAATTCACCTTTTATTCTGAGTGAATATTTAAGATGAATAAAATATGTTTAGTTTAAAACTCATGGATATTTACTTTATTGGAATTTGGGAAAGTGTAGATGTGTTTTTTTTTATATTTGAATTATATCAGTTTACATTAAAAAATATATATATTTTAAGTGTTTATGAGTTTAGCAAAAGTAATGTAAAAAAAAATATTAGGGGAGTTTACCAAAAATAATTAAGTAACTTTTCAAAAAAAAAATAGAAAAATTATTAAGTGTAAAAAATAATTTAAGTTAAAAAAGAATAAAAGTGAGCTGGTGTTTTCTTGACACACTCGTTTCTTTGACTGTATAAAAAGATAATCTTTTCTTGAAACACCCGTTTTTTTGACACACACTCGTTTCTATATACCAATGTATCAAAAGATAATGTTTTCTAGACAGAATCGTTTCTATATATAACGCTGTTTTTATTTTTTTTGTGGGTTTGTGACACAATCGTTTCTTTTACTGTATTAAAAGATAATCTTTTCTTAAGATGTGGATAGCCATGAAAACGGCTGTTTGGTCGATTTTTTTTATGTCTCTGGGTTTACTCCCTGGGGGATCCTTCAGCTAACTTGTTTGGATTAATAAAAACAGCCTCCAAGGAGGGGTGAAGGCCAGTTCCCTCTGGAGGCAGACCATCTAGAACGTCCGTGGCGGCAGAGATCTCTCTCCACCAAAAAAAAAACGGAACAGCTGAAACAAGCTGGACGCTGCTGACAGCCACAGCAAGTGTAATTACATGTACTTGCAACATCCTGCCACCAGCACACAGGGCATCTTTCTTACATGGCGGGAGGCGCCCTGGTGGTCCATCTAGGGATGACTCTCCGGGTAGCCTCACTGGCAGTCAATGTCGAAATTCAAATCTAAAGTAATAAAAAATCTAGATCTGCTCCACCTTTCTTACTTTGATTACGGTAACAGAAGACTAAATCTTCTTCAAACCAGATTACGACATAATTGTGTATTAAATAACGAACTTTATAGATGCAATTTAATATCAAATCCCTTGTGCACATGCGGTAAAGTTAAGGACACATATCATTATGTTTTCGTATGTCCAAAGTACGCGAACGCCAGAAATGAATTTTTACATAGCTTTTTACAATTTGATAATATCCACAAACTAGATACACGTGTCTTATTACAGGTTGGGGGGAAACGTAAATTCCGCTATAATAGTGGTATCTCACTATTATAGTGAAATTACGCTATATTTCCTGCCGTGGATACCCTCAATTTCATCCGATAACATGCAAGGCGTTTGAACCGCAAGTCATGGTGGGTATTAAAATGAACAAAAACTGTCATGCTTTCATGTTTTGAATTTTAACAAATTTTATACCGTTGCGTTTAATAATGCGAGCACTCTTTTTTTAACGGAAGTTGCATTTTTAACATTGCAACCGATGATTGTGGGTATATTTAAGCCTGTTTTGAATCTCACTTATTGCTCATTAATGTGCACAAATTAATGTTTGCTGCAATTGTCATCTCGGACTGGAAAGAGTTTATGGAATTAAACAAGAAAAAGATTATTTTTGTCTGCATGGTTACGGATATGGAGGCCCGTTATGGTAAACGGAAAGACACATTATGGCAAACATAAAAAAGAGTATATTGATTAACTCGATTTCTATATCCTTTTAACAAAATCAATTTATTATAAATAATAAAAAAAAATATTTATATAAACGATCCTACAAAATCTGTCTAATTTTTAATTTTCGCTGGTTATTTGTTTATTTCAGAAAAAACTCAATTTACTTCTGGAATATTTTACAAGAGTGCCTGCAATAACCTTATTAACAATCTATGTAACTCAGCACAAATGTATCTTATTTTACACTTTGTGGTTATGCATTTAGGCAAGAATGATTTAACTTTAAAATCTGACAGAAATAGCTATAGTTGTTTTTTTGTTATTTGACAATTTTTTTATATATCTAATTATATTCATATAAAATGAAAGTACATGTATATAGCAAAAAATCACATTAAAGTATTAATTTTTCAGACTTTTAGATTTATGCCATTGTATTATTGTTCAAACCACAAGGATACTTCAAATAACCAATCAGCACTGCTCAATATTCATCATAAGAAGTGCCTAAAACATCCTTGACTCAATTTATATTTTCTACAATTAAAAATTGATGTAAAGCCTTAATTCGGCCGCAAACAATCTAGCATTTGAAAAAGTACTTTCACAATTTTGAAAGCATATCCATGCAGTGGAAGTACAAGATATTCAAAGCTGAACTAGAATTTTGAGAAGCTTATACTATAAACGTATTATTTAGCTGTGTATTCTAATTAAAATTTTGGTAGAAAACAGAGTCCGCTAATTCAAGTACATCGCTAAATGTCTTATATATTAACTTTTATAACTAGCAACTTCAGACAGCGCTAAATCAAACCGATGCTAACTTGTTGAAAATTAAATTTCCGCCAAATATTGTACACGCCGAATGTAATACATTCACAGTATTTTCATTTTCAATCAATTCTTTTATCATTGACTTCATAGGCGTCAGAACCGGGGGAGGGGGAACTGGGGGCCTTAGCCGCCCATTTTTTATTGCAAAGATAGACATTTTCTATGTATTGAAAATTGGGGTTAACCTTTTCTGTTGGTTCAACCCCCCCCCCCCCTTTCAATTTGCTTTAGACTCCTATGGACTTGATTACATCAATGAATTCATCTGATGAGCAAATGCGCTAAAATATCTATGTACGTACTTATTTGAAAAAAAGTATTTATTTATAATGCCTTGAAGACAATCTGAAATAAAAATGACCAAACCACGTGCATACTGGATCTTGAATATGTGATAATTCCTATGGTTTTGCAGAACAGGCTATACTGCAAGGCGCTAGGCAAAATGTGGTAACGAAATATTCCTTGTATTAGTCGCATAATTCGCAGCTGTAACATATTCAAAACAATTTTTACGAGTTGAACAGTTTTAGATTTTGTTTTAACCATGCACTTTATGTACCGCGTCATGATGATGCGACCGGAAAATCAAAATTTCCCTTTATATCTATATATAGTACCTTTTGTAAACTCTTTTTATATCGTCAAAAATTATCAAATATCTTGATGAGAAATGACAATGAAATTGAAACATTGTAACAATAACATATTAAAATTTGCTTCTAAATTTAAGCATTTTTAAAAAATATTTTTCTTATAATTTTCTACATGTTATCAATGAATTATTATACCGAACTATAACAAAAGTAACTTCTCAGGTCTTATGTTCACTATCTACATGTAACACAACCACGCGCTAAAAGATCGGCCGCGGTAGCGTCGGATAATAATTAGTCTTTCTGTTTACCATAACGAGCCTCCATACCCGTAACCATGCAGACAAAAATAATCTTTTTCTTGTTTAATTCCATAAACCCTTTCCAGTGCGAGTTGACAATTGCAACAAGCATTAATTTGTGCGTATTAATGAGCAATAAGTGAGATTCAAACAGGCTTAAATATCCCCACAATCATCGGTTGCTATGTTAAAAATGCAACTTCTGTTAAAAAAAGAGTGCTCGCATTATTAAACGCAACGGTAGAAAATTTGTTAAAATTCAAAACATGCAAGCATGACAGTTTTTGTTCATTTTAATACCCACCATGACTTGCGGTTCAAACGCCTTGTATGTTGTCGGATGAAATTGAGGGTATCCAGGGTAGGAAATATAGCGTAATTTCACTATAATAGTGAGATACCACTATTATAGCGGAATTTACGTTTCCCCCCAACCTGTTATTATGGTGGGTTGATTCACTGAATGCTGCAGAGAATGAACGTCTCTTTTCTTTTATTCAAACATTTATTAAGCATTCAAGTAGATTTCCTTGTTAATTACTGTATCAATATTAATATATGAACTTTTTATATATTTATACATATATGCAAAATGCATCAATTTGTTTACTTTTGCAAATACTGAATACTTTATATAGCATGTTTAACTGTGACAATATAAATGTGTAATTTACATGTATAGGGAGAGGGCGTTATAAGTATTCAGTACTTGTGCTCAATCCCTTTGTAATTATATTACAATGAAATATTTTCAAATCACTGGCAGGCACCGTTGACCTGGCTGGTGGCGAAGGAGGCGTCGCGGGCCTCATTTCTCCCTGATATATTTCTTCCATCTCCAGCATATCCTGGATCTCCCCTAATAGCTGGCTGGGTGAATGGGTCGAGTGTAGGGGGCCTGGCCTACGGGGACGGACTCCGTGGGGTGTACGGTAGAGCCAGCCGGTGTAAAGACGGATAATGACCCACATCGAATAATGACCGGGGGTCATTTTTAGACAACAACAAAAAAAATGACCCCCCCCCACCCGTAGAAAAAAAATCATTTTTTGTAGAAAAAGGGTCCTAGGGGTCATTATTTTATATGTTAGTCCTATAAAAAATTGACCCCCATTGAAAAATGACCCCCTTGAAAGTGATACAAATTTATAACAGGTGAAAGGGAAAATATGCTATATATTATAATTGTTCTTCCTTCGAGTCATGCATTTGTTATAGATTTGATATTTGTTCTTCTTAGAGGGGTTAAAGTCCCTATTTTTCTCTGCCTAATTATTGACAAATCAGTTTTAACCAATTAACAATCAATCAATGAATGATCATTTCTCTGATAAAGGAATAAACCTAGAAAATCAAAGATGGTACATGTAAATGGATCAAACGCACGCTGGAGAGAGAGAGAGAGAGAGAGAGAGAGAGAGAGAGAGAGAGAGAGAGAGAGAGAGAGAGAGGCATACCTTTTCCATAATTTTAAATGTATGAATAAACTTTATTAAGAGATAAAGTTTTTAATATTTTTTTCACAATATACACTGTTTGATATCTTTTTTACAGTGAAACTAATTTTTACCTACTCTGTAACCAGAAAAGTACAAAAATTCGTATGAAATAAATAAAGATCACATAGTATTCCAATGCTTAAATTTTTTATTAACGTACGCGTCTTCTTTATACTGTATCATAATATGAAAAGTTAATTGAAGACCATTTCTTTTTATGTCCCCGTTATGTCGATCCGGCGGTCTGTTTGTCCGCGAAAACTTTAACCTTAACCATAACTTTTCACTTATTGGAGCTATGACTTTCATATTTAATATGTGTATTCCTTGTGGCAAGACCTTACTTTGGGTACCACCAAATTTGACCTTTTGACCTTTACCTTAGAGTTTGTCCATTTTTACACAAAAGTGCCAAATTTTTGCTTTGGCCATAATTTTTAAACGGTAAATACTAGAACTCTCATACTGCATATGTGTATTTTTTTTTGGCCTGACCTTTCATTGGATACTAAAAACTTTGACATTTTGACCTTGATCTTGGAGATTTCCTTAAAGATTTCCGAAAACGAAAAACTTTAACCTTGGCCATAACTTATGAAATTAGTAAGGGCTATGGTTTTTATACTTCACATATATTAAACCATTTGTTACATTAAACCTTTCTCAAGTTTATTACTTTGAACCTTGAGTTTGACCTACCTTTAAAAAAACTTATCCTTAGCCATTATTTTTGAACAAATTTTATTTCTTATGTGAAGACCCTACTTTGGGTAGCAATATATTTAAATTGCATTTAAGAAAAGTTTAATCTTCGCTATGTTGCCGTACAGGGGCATAGCTGTTTCAAAAACACATCTATTTATATATAAGAGCAGTTGCGGATAAGAGATGAATACCCCAAAGTGTAACAGACGGACGGACGGACATCCCGATCACTATATACCCTCCCCGCTTTTCAAGCGGAGGATATAATAATATTTATAACTGCTGATTTTTTCAGTCAGTACGATGATTTCCAAAAACATCGAAAAACAATGTTTACCTAACCCTTTAGGCTGGATAAATCTTTTACTCCTTTAGATTCTGAATCATCGCATTGATCTTAAAATATAGCTATAAGTGTATAATGCTATGAGATCAACATATCATCAATTTACTCCCAATTAGCTCAGTTGAGCATTTTGGCCAATATGCTTCTTTATCTAATTTTTTTTGCCCCTAAAAATTTCAGCTTTAATCAACAGGGAGTCATTTTTCTACGGGGGTCATTTTTCTTCACGTGGGTTCTGCAAATTTTTAGGGTGGTGACACTTTTTCTACGGGCAAAAGGGTCATTTTTCGACGTCGAATAATGACCGGGGGTCATTTTTCGCTGTCGAAAAATGACCCCCGGTCATTATTCGATGGGGGTCATTATTCGTCTTTACACCGGCTCATCTCTCTCCTAGGGGAGGGGTGGCAGGGGTGGCGAAGGAGGTCTCCTCGGTGGTGTGGAAGTGCGCGGAGTAGTCCTGGTGGTGACCGGCTCCGGTGTTGTCTCCTCTGCTTAGGTAATGACCTTCTCTGGGTGCGCTGACTGCGGTTAACAAGGTCCTGTTGTATCCGGAATCTCGCCATGTTCCATCTCCCGATCTCTTTTCTGGTATCTATCCGGTGTACAACATATTGTGTAATAATCTCTAGCCCTGGTACCATTAAAAATCCCCAAATTCACCGATCCCTGAAAAAGCCATCTTACGTGTAAACAAGAAAATCCGCTACTAACAGAATGACGCCGAGTGATGGTGAGCGTCTGTATTTCCATACACATTACGGCCCGAAAAGAGAGGACCCTCTGATGTCTGAGTCAACCAGCATGGCGAACCCAAATTGAGTGTGATTTGTACTTTCGGGCATATACATTTTCATGGATTATTTATTGTGTATTCATCATGGGATTAAATCATAATACAGGTTTAAAGAAGATAATTTTACTGCATCTTTTCATACTAAAATTGATGCATGACATGAATCCGTCTAGAAGAAAACAGTCAGAAATATCGAAGCGAGTAGCTGAAATCCAGTGAGCCGAGTTTATCAAATAGGCATTTTAAGTCTATTTAGAGTGTAAGACCAGAAAAACTCATGATCCTTGAATGGAAGGGACCTAGGGAAGGGTTGGAATATGGTTTTTATTTCAAAGAAATCATGATCAGGGCATAAATCAAACTAAAATGAGTTTGGGGAAAGCAGTTAAATTCAAAGGTATTTGGATTTTCAGAATATCACACTGGAGATAAAAGGATTTCTAGATCCATTTTATTTGGAACTGAAAGTAAGTAGGATAGAATGTAATGAGGGGTAAAAAAAAAAACGATTCGTATCTAGTTTTTCGGCAGGAAAAAGCTGTAGATTTTTTAGAAATCGAGATTTGAGTGACACTGGGTATCAAAAAGGCAATCCCTACACAACCCTCATTTTTTAAAATAAACCAGACCTTGTATGAAAGAAATTTTCAATTGAAAATAATCGAATTCCTCTAAAAAAAACATTCGTCATTTTTACACCATGAACCACTCAAGGATTTTTTTTGTTTGATCAAAATCCGTACACAGACTCCGCGTCTTAAAAACAATCCAAGATGGCGTCATCAGTTACAACAATGACGTATAGAAATGACATGCTTTATTTCTTATACTCTAACAAACGTTCCAAGTGTTGAATTGTCCTCCGGAATCGTAATCGATCGGCTACCAAGCCATCCAGGGACTTTTCCGGTCTTCGGGGGGTAATTCATAGATTAAATTGAGACTGGTATTAAAAATCACGGATTTCTTTCTGACATTTCCACATATTTAAGGCCGTACTGAATACAGGTTTTCTCCATGGCATTTACTTCCTGCCACAGTAGAATCACTTTCTCCGCTTGGGGAAGATTAAGGAAACTGTAAGGCTTTCCAAGGTTAGATTCAACCCATACCATTTCAGGGGTTAGGGTTAGAGTTTCTTTCATTCGTCGACATAGAAAATGTAAAGTGACTAGTCTCCCCCACGGTCGTAGGGTGTAAAAGCCTTAGGCATTGTAATCCTAAATCCTGAGTTGTTTCTAGGATGTTGGTGGCTTTAAAGAACACTTCTTCGGCTTCTTGGGGGAGAGGTTGTTCGTGTTGCTATATCCATTGCATTAATATATCATACTCTGTTTAAATTAAAGAGTGGGATTGCTTGGACATGACAATTGATTATAAACAGAAAAACAAAATGTTTGTCTTATTCATATCACTGTTTTATTATTATTTATAATGACTTTGGATACACCAGTAGACTTACTTAGAGTAAGAAGGTGATAAGCGAGTGTGTAGGTTTTTCGAGGTGCATGCTGAGAACGTGCAGTTAAGAACGCGCTGAGCGGGTTTGGGTTTTTCCTCAGATCTCAAATCTCATATATTCAGGACTTAACAGATCTCAGACCGTGCTGAGCGCGTGCAGGTTTTTCCAGTTGGACTTCATTTACGCTCAGGAAAAAGGTATAAAAAGCAGAGCTAAGAGTGTATTGGCCGTCATTTTCAGACAGATCTCGTTAGAAGTCAGGCATGTTTAACATAGCAGACGCAATGATGAATACCACAGACAATCCTAATTATGTCACACCTGAAGGGTATCTAGGACCCCCATGCCAGAGAATCAGGATCCTATAGGACTGGACGTCGGCATTATAAAGAAGACCTGAGTATCATCACCACCACGTTAGAGGGGATGGTAAAATTTCTCAACCGGGTAATAGAGAAACAAGATCAATTTGAAAGGGAGAATCATGGTGAGCTTGGGTTAAATGAGAAGTAAAATGGTCCGACTGGATGGTAAAGTAAGTGGATTAGAAAAGACAAAGGAAAAGGGACCAACATCCAGGATCAAGGAGGAGAGTCCTCGAACACACAAGTTCCAGAGAAAAACCAGAAAGACCAGTCCCTATTTCATCTGCCAAGAGTTCGAACACTGGGCGCCTGAGTGTCCGAAGAAAGACTTATGCTACAGATGTGGAAAATGTGGGCATTGGGCTAATCAGTGTGACTAAGATCAACCGGCTTAGAAGACACTACCCAAGCCCCAGGAGAAAAAACACAGTGCCCAGACAAGAGAGAACAAGGAAAATCTGATTCCAGTCACAGTGAACTAGGCTAAGAAAAGAAAACACAAGGGACAGCCCAAGAAGCTGAAACTTCAGAAGAAGAATTGACTTTGTATCTTTCTTAAATAAAAGAGGTTAAACTTCAACATGAACTTTTTTTTCTCTTTCAATAGCTGGCGATCAGCTAGTTTTAAAGTGTCAAAATCAAGCAGCCAGAGAGGCTGTGAACGAGTATAAGATGACGTCACAATAGGCAGCTCGACGGACTTGAATCGCTGCCAAGTCTGTGTATTCATAGTCTTTGGTTTTTCCGGATTTTAGGCCTCAGCTGAACGGCCTGAGATCTCACATCTCAAATCGGTTTTTCCAGATCTCCAGCCTGACATCTCACATCTCAAATCGGTTTTTTCCAGATCTCAAGCCTGATATTTCACATCTCAAATCGGTTTTTCCAGATCTCAAGCCTGAGATCTACAAAATCGGTTTTTTCCCGATCTCAGCCCCAAAAGTGCACTCAGTTGACCCGCCCATCCAGGCGCATTATACTACTAATAATACCAATATTGAGAAATAATAAAATCATTAATGCACAATTCATATTTTATACAAAATGTTGCATAAAGGAAGATAACTCTTACAGTTCCCTTCTTGGGGAAGGAAATCCTAACCGGTCACCCGTTCTATTTATTTAACGTTTTCCACTATTTCATTCATTTTAAGGACAACAATGTACACGAAAAAATATTTATATAATTTTTTACATGATTGTCAAAAGAAAGAAAATTATATGAATATTATGTTAATTTCTTTTCCATTTGATTCTTGTTATGAATAATTTTTAGATCGTATATAATGGCGTTTACTTGACAATATAATAAACATATATCAACATTTGTACGTGGTTTCCTTCAAAAGCCTCATTGGCTTTGACTTGTAAATTTTGACATTCAAGTGATTGACGTCTCTTTGGTGCTGGTCTGCTTAAAAAGACTCGGTCATATTATAGATATGATAATTTGATATGATTTTTTTTCTGACTGCAGCCGTCAATAAAATGCTGTCAAAAATAAACCATAGTCCAGGTAGTCACTTAAACCTATTATACATGTACAATTGAATTCATTCAATACATCTTCACGTACATAATCAGACAATATATTTGTTATATTCAGAAAAGTTGCTGGAAAGTTATATAGTTTATACCTGCATCTTTTAGCCCCTCTATTATCCAACGATTGTCATCGTTATGTATGCCAAAAGACCCCTACATGTTCCTGTCAAATATGTTGGAAAGCTTGCAAATGGTCTCACACTTGACATTCTGTAGCTTGCAACGACTGTGAACTCGGGTAACACACTGAGTGTATGGGTATGACAACCCACATATACAATGCCTATGCAGAACCAGATGTAAGCTTGTACTGCTGCTCCTGAGGCATTCCAAATTTTAAATCAATCCTCTTTGAAGATTTCCTACTTTACCAATTAGAATCATCAACCCAGTCCTGCTCAAATCTATCAACAACCAGTGACTTTTTATCGACAAATATGGACATAGTTCCTCATCCACAATTTTCATCTTCATCAAAGATGATTCAGCATGAACATTACTCATATTCCAAACTTAAGCTAGAGTCGTATCAGTAAATCTACAAAAAAGAGTCATTCCATCATATGTTAAAGCAAGCGGACCCAAATACAATCGAAGCTCAAGAATGATGACTAAGATCTGATATCTATGATCGTGAAGTCTTACCACTGTCATACAAGTTCATTGTAAGGAGGCCCCCTTTGGTTGGATGATAACTCGCTCCATTATACAGAGTACAGAAATACAGCTCAACTCCC
>NW_026924359.1:0-23520 GCF_032062105.1 Saccostrea cuccullata
AAGACATAACGGTTAACCGGTTACAAAGCGGTCGTTTCGGTATATTATTTTATTTAATCAATACCTTTTCTCAACTCGCTAACTCGTTAGAAATGAATAACTTTGAAGAGTTTGGTTACAATTCAGGTAAGTTATTCCTTTTTACATTTACATTATCATATACATCAACTTTTTTCTGTTTGATTTTTTTTTTGAAATAGATATATCAAAGAAGTCATAAAAATTCCAATTTGATTAACAACCTCTCTTTACAATTCTGTTTAGTATACAGCGTGCTGAAATTACTTTAATCTGATTTATACATTTCATGATATATGAAAGAGGTTGATTTTGCCGTTTTGTTGATATTTCAAGACTTTGTAAGTCATAGAAAATGGATTTTAATTTCAGTTGTATTTGTGCCTTATACGTTTTAGCTTTCAGAAAGGTTTTTAATAAATATTTCTAAAATATGTAATAAAAAGTGTAAAGTCTTATTAAATATCTAAAAAAGCTTTTTGAGCAAAACATATTTAAGCCAGTGTATAAACATGGTTCATTTTTTAATCAAAAAGAATAGAACGTAAATAAATTTAAGTTTACTTAAAAATTTTTATTGTAATCAATAAGTGTCCTCCTTAAATGTGAAAGTCTGAAATACTGTATAGCTGTGCTTTGTAATGTTAATTTTGTTCCATGTCTTACCGTGGTAGGAGAGGCAGAGATTGACCAATCAAAATCTGACCAATTAAAATCTAACAAATGAAATTCTGACCATGCGGTGCGTTACTCTGCCTTTTCTCCCATCTACATCCTTGGAGGACGGACGTTGTTTCAAAGTTTGTTATTTATTTTATCAAGATTTTGGTGAGTAAATTTATTTCACTATGTCTTCTATGAGTAAAACTTCAGTTGTCATTCTTGGACACTCAATTGTGCGTCGTTTTCATGAATTCTTGAAATATGGTGACATTAGGTATTCTGCGAGCCTTGGTCTGGGAGAAACGCATTCCGTTCTGTACAGGGGTGTGGGTGGAAGAAAGGTTCGTGATGTAATATCTAAGGATATGGAGAGCGTATTTGCTTTAGGTCCAGATGTAGTTGTTCTAATGATTGGGGAGAACGATATTAGTCCTAGTACCGACGCTACCTTGTTAGCTGCAGAAATTGAATCTGTGGTATCGGTAATGCATCGCCGCTATAAAGTTGCAAAAATAATTGTTTGTAAATTATTGCCACGATTTGGTGTTCGTTTTGGGTACAATAATATTGCAGACAAAGTAAACGCAGTATTGAGAGATGCATTGCCAGCACTGGGTTACTGCGTATTTTGGGAACATGGGAATTATTTCGTTTCTCCCCGTGAAGGAGACTGCAGTCGTAAATTTGTTCACGACGGAGTTCATCTGAACAGTCAGGGGAATGTTCATTTATATAGGAGTATAAGGGGAGCTTTAATTTCAGCGAGAAAATAGATATACATCTAAGTCATAAAAGTTTGTCACCATTTTGTTACTTTTATTGTTAGTCAATTTTTCAGATAGATATTCTTTGAAATTATACAACATTTTGTTATTTTAACAGTACGATAGGCATTTAGGATGTCTAATAATGTAAAACGGATTTATCCTTTTTCTGTGAAGAAAATTCGGTTGGAAAAAGTATCAGCAAATTTGATTGTTTCGTTGTTGGTTTAATTTTTACAGTACTTTAGGCAGATACTAAGTACAAGTTTCAGGCAGTTTTTTTTGGTACTTGCCAAGTTTCAACCCATTTGGGTTTTTTCATTTTGGTTTCGGCTTTTACCATGCAGATGGCGATTTTTCCATCGTTTTTCTATTTGATATCTAGGAATGTATTTTAAAGCATTCCAGATTTATCCTTTTTCTGTGAAGTAAATTCTTTGGAAGAATGTCTGCCAATTAGTTTGTTTCGGTATTAGTTGATTACTAAAATATTGTGAATTTTTACAGTACTTTAGGCAAGTCCTAAGTACAAGTTTCAGGCAGTCTTTTGTACTTGCCAAGTTTAAACCCGTTCGGGTTTTTTCATTTTAGTTTCAGCTTTTACCATGCATATGGCGATTTTTTCCATCGGTTTTTATTTGATGTCTATGAATGTATTTCAGTGCATTCCAGATCGACTTATCCTTTTTCTGTGAAGGAAAATCGTTGGAAATTGTCTGCCAATTCGTTTGTTTCGGTATAAGTTGATTACTAAAATATTGTGAAATTCTACAGTACTTTAGGCAAGTCCTAAGTACAAGTTTCAGGCAGTCTTTTGTACTTGCCAAGTTTGTACCCATGCGGGTCTTTTCATTTTAGTTTCAACTTTTACCCCGGCGATTTATTTTCCATCGCTTGTTTATTTGATAAGTCTAGAAGTGCATGTTGATGCCTTCCAGATTTATCCTTTTTCTGTATAAAAAGAAAACAATTTGTTGGAAAAATATCTGCCAATTTGTTTGTTTCGGTATTAGTTGATTACTAAAATATTGTGAATTTTTACAGTACTTTAGGCAAGTCCTAGGTACAAGTTTCAGGCAGTCTTTTGTACTTGACATTTAGCCGTTTTGGTTTTTAATTCATGTTAGGCCCACTTTTACCTTGAAGATTTTTATATCGATTTCACTTCAAGTTGATTTACCTAATCATGTTCGATTCAATCGTCCAGATTATGGAGGAATTAAAATAATTAAAAAAAAAAAAAAAAAAAAAAAATTCCGCATTTCATTTTTGAAGGTACAAGTTTACTGTTTGTATTTGCTATCCCCTTTACATGATATTGAGTCTTGTACAAATAGTTGTTTTTCATTATTCATTTATTAAGGTTTTATTGTTCTGCAACTGCGCTTAGATACATTACAAGCCCTTCAAGTAATTCGTTTGTAGTAGTGATGAAAACAATTAACAACAGCCGAACAGGTTGTTATCTGTGGGAAAGGCACTACAGCCTTCTTGGGAATTTGACACGGTGCGAGGGTTGTCGGCTTCAAAGGTGGTGATTTATAACTTATGTCAACTTTTCGTTTTATGTGGCGGATAGTTCTTACTGATCAGCATCGGCTTAGTGATGTTGACTAATGGCTTTTGCAGTCGCACAATGGGTGCTTTTATTGGCTTACGGCAATTCGGGAAATACAGATCTGTTCCAAAACACTTTTGGTTCTACTATTTACTCTATTTCCGGAAAATTTTTGTCAACAACTGTAGGGGCGACTTCGATTCATACCCGAGTATTAACTCTTGGTTGACGTCACATGACCGGATGTTTACACAAACATGTGGTTTTCAGGCGAACTCATATGAGTTTGAAGGGTAGCGAAAATAAAATAAATTTCCTCTATGAGTTTTAAAAGGCGGTCGAATAGGCCCATTTTGACATCATCTGTTGAGTTAATTTTTTCTACAGCTTTTGCTGCAGTTGAAATGTTTTTCTTTTTCAGCTCTGAACTTTTTTGGTTTCGAATTTGAATTTATGTCTCTGCTGTTATCGAGCAGTAAGCCTGAAAAATCTAATCAAATAAACATATATGTATATAAATTATAAAGCGTTCATGTAGAAAGTAAGTTTCGAAGTTTGCTTTTAAGGATAAGCGATGCTAAACATAATATTTAGTAAAAAATAATTCCTGCGTTCGAGTTTTTCTTTCGACGCCGCCATATCGAAACTCTAGTAATCCTACTGTATGGCTGGGTTAGCTTGGGTAGAGTTCATAAGGTCATATGACGTATTTTGAGTAGTAACTATGGTCGTTCGATTGAAACTCAAGTAACTCGTACTCGGGTACGAATCGAAGTCGCCCTAGGTGATACAGGGTGTTTTATCGAAAAGCGGCAGAATCAATGAAGTGAAAAATTAATTGTAAGAAAAGGTTCATCACTTTCTAGTTTGTTGTAATAGATTTACACATTGTACTGAGCGATGAAAGTGGTTATATAATGTAATGTTAAATATCAATATGCTCAAATACGTTGTCATGCCCACGTATAATATCATAACTTGCATGACTTTTAAAACACACAACTAAAGAACAAACCTTGCCCTATCCGCTATCACTTAATCGTAAACAGTATTTCACCCCCTCCTTTTTGTGCTACAATCAAGTAAAATCATATAAATAAGCACCAAGTCTGTACTGTTCGTTTATACCAAGGTATCGGAGAAAAATGGAATTAAAAAAAATATATAATCACTGCACAAAGTTCTAATTTTACAATAACGCAAGCTGTAACGACATCCCTATAGCAGAATGTACTAATAATTGACCCGATTCTAAAACGAAAGTAGAACTTTTACACGTGGTTGACATGTATGTTCAATAAAACAAGCACAAAGTTTGCATTAATAGAAAAAGTTTATTCAAGTTATGATTTATTTTATTTAGTTTTTTAACTGACTGACCGCATATAACATGTTTAAGGAGTGGCGCATAATATTAGAAGCCATATGCCCATAGACTTAAAACTGTATACAATGAAAAAAGAATTAGCCTAAAGAAAGACGTATATTTCATTGACTGAAAATCACTCTGCATAAGATTTATGTCATGTAGTGTACAATCCTTAAGCCTTAACAAATAATTTAAAAGAGATTGAGAGAGAGAAAAGGCTAGAAAGCGACACGATATAAAATTCGCAGGGAGGACATCGGAGAACTAGAGCGCGTTGTCTACATAATATATAAAAAAAATAAAGATGCTTCAATTTAATTATTTAACCCTGTCACATTCTTCTATAAAATAACAAAGTGTACTCTTCAAGACTAGATTTTATGAAAAATATTTAATACTGTCTTGTTAAAATGAGAGCTTAAATTTAAAAGTTATTGGAAAAGGGGGGGGGGGTGTTTTCAACTTAATGTGGTCATGCATTTTCAGTTCTCCACACGGTAAAATAAATTGATATTTAAAACCATTGACTGTATTGAAGTATTAAAGAAACCCACAAAAAGCTTTTGATGACAGTACAAATACATGTGAGAAAAAATATGAGATGAGATTTTTTTTGAACAACAATTAAACTTTTAAAAAAGTACTTGGGAAGAAAAACCACTGCAAATACAACAGAATAATTTTCCTCAGATAATGTCATCTACGTGTAAGGAGAAATTTAAAGAAAAAACATAAACATTTATGAAAGCTTATGTTAACATTATGGTCAAAAATTATTATAATGAAATTAATATATGAAAACTGAAAACAAATTAATAAAATGTGACTTTTTTATTTAGAATAATTTATTTTGTAATTGACTGTAATGAATTTGTTAAAATACTTTAAAAAAAAAAAAAACAAATAATCATTTCTCAGGCTATTTTAATCCATTCCCAGGTTAAAAACAATGACCACAGTAATTATCAGTAAATCTCAGCATCGACAGTACCTCAACAGTAATTATCAGCAATTCTCAGCAGCGACAGTACCTCAACAGTATTTATCAGTATCTATCAGACTCCACAGTAAAAGACGACAGTAATTATCAGTATTTATCAGCAACAACTAAAATTATCAGCAACAACAGTAATAATAACAGTAAATATCAGTAATTATCAGCAAGAACAGCACCGTATCAGTAATTATCAGACATTATCAGTAAAATTTGGGATTCTCAGCACTTTTTTCGTCCAGTAGTGATATCGTATCGACGTAGGAATGGAAATCACCATTGTTAATTGACAATACGTCGTCGATATATCTAACTGTCGAGTTGAAAGCCACAGCAAGTGTTTTCTTTTTGTCAAGCATAAGATTTTGTACAAATTCTGCTTCATATGAATATAAAAATATGTCTGCTAATAACAGGGCGCAATTGGTACCCATGGGAATTCCAATAGATTGTTTAAATACCTGGCTAAAAACCACATAGATATTGTCAATCAGAAACTCAAGCATCTTCTGGATGTCAACTTCAGAGTACTTATGTGTGCAATGAGAATGTCTTTTAACAAAATAATTTTCGAATGACCAATGACAAGGTAAGTAAATTTACAAGTTCCATTTTTATTGAAGAAGCAGCTGTCAATGATATTATAAAGCCTGGACTTTAATTCATCGTGGTGAATAGTTGTGTATGAAATTGAAAATTCGTAAGTTTAAAAGCTGTTGATTTTGATTTTAAAATTTCCAAAAATTCTTTGGAATTTTTGAGTATCCTCATCTCATTCACACTACTTCTTGAATATATTGTTGCACAGTACTCTTGAAATTTTTCTTTCAGTACTTTCAATATCTTAGTTAGGAGTGATGAAAGAGGTTTGGTTGAAAATTTACAGGAACCTGCAATGTATCTTTGTTTGTAAGGATTCTTATGAAGTGTCGGAATCCAATATATATAGGGTAGTTCTAATTCATTTTGGCTCTTTAAAATATGAAAAAAATATTCAAAATTGATTTAGAAAAATTTCTTCCTTAGAAAGAGAAGTATGAGTATAAGTGGGATTGCCACTTGTAAAATTAAATCCAAGTCCTTCTAAAATACAATTTATATAATGAGCCTTACAATCGAAGACAATGTTGTTTCCTGCTTTGCATTAAAGTCGTATCTCTTCTCAATCACAAGTTAAAAGGAAAAATTAAAATTTTTAAATATTAATTAGGTCAAACTTCAAGGACAAGGTCACACTATTAAAAATCATTGTGTATTTAGAAAGGTCTTGTCACAAGTAATACACAAATTTAATATGAACACCCTATTTCTATTCATTCAAAAGTCATGAACAAGTTTTTTAAAAGTATGTCAAACTTAAGGGTCACGAGGTCAAAAGTCATAGTGTGTTTAGAATGGTCTTGTCACAGGTAAGATACATGTCCCATATGAAAGCTTTATCTATTCTCATTCAAAAGTTTTGGCAATTTCAATGTACTATTTATTTTTTTAAGTAGGTTAAACTTCAATATTGTTTTATATCGAGTCGACATTGTGTCAACATTGCCCTTCTTCTTGTTCTTGTTAACTTTGTTCACATCGTCGACATCACAATGTTGGTCGAGTCAACATCGTGTCAACGTTGCCTTCCTTTTATCATGTTTATATCGTTCACATTGTCGGCATCGCAATGTTGGTCGATGTCAAGTCTACATCGTGTCAAAATTGCCCTTATTTTTTCTTGTTAACGTCGTTCACACGGTCGACATCGCAATGTTGGTCGATATCCAGTCGACATTGTGTCAACATTGCCTTATTTTTCTCTCTGAAAATCTCATCAAATTTCATTTATCTCATGTCCCAGCACCTATTGCGATACAGGACCTCGGTTTATACGGTCTCATCTGAACGACTTGTGTTCATGTTCCACAGTGGGATTAAATTGGAACAAAATGTAATCTGCATTGAATGACAAGATTTAAAACAGATTTGTGTATGCAGGCAGGTCAACAATAAAAGTGCTAACCATAGATTATTAATATATTTAAATTTTTGGAAACTTTAAGAAAAGTATAATGAAGAGAAATCAGAAACACACAAACAGAATCTAGCCATGGACTATATGAACTGCACAACCCCCTAGCAGCCTTCTCTTTACTTGTAGTAATTGTTGCAGTTAACAGTGCTAGTGAATTGTACTCAGGACTTGTAGTTAGAAGTGCATGTGATGACAGCTTTTCTCATAATTTCTAACTTCATATGTATACCGTCTATTATGCGATTGTAATTCAACAAAGACATACTGTAACCTGTATATACGAAAAGATACTTGGTGATACTAATGTCCACACTTAACTAAATATCCTGCTGTGACCTACATACAGTGTTTATGTCTACAAAGTCAAGTATTAGATTCTCAAGAGCATACCCCAAGTATGATCAAATCTTAAACCCTGGGTAGGATTATGATAGAAAAGTGGATGTAACAGGGGTTTCAATAACCTCGTTTAAAGTGAGCTTAATGTAGATTTTATGTTTGTTCTTATGTCTTTATTTTGCAAACATACCTATCGCAGAGTCGTATTTTGGCCAACTTGTCTAAAAAATAACACTTTTGGACTTCAGTTTATACTGCATACGTACAGAATAATACGTCTACATGACCAAGCACAGGGCTCACGGCTGCTGTCTTGGTCAACAGGGGATGCTAAACTGAAATTTTTAGAAGTATGTGATGGTACCCTTTTTCACATAAATTAATTGATTATAGATTTTTGATATCGATCACTGTTTTATAGCATTCACTATCCTAAAAAGATACTTATGTCTGGCTTTTAATGCATTAATCATCCATTATACCTTAACAAGAAATTTGAAATGATTGCAAAGTAATCACAATACAGAATAAACTTTTAAGTGCAATTTCCTGTGCCGGTTTCACAGTATACATTTTTAAACGTATTGAGTTTCATTTTAATTCTTTTTTTGCGTGTATTACTGTCAGCTTAACAATAGATGTTCATCAAACTTACACCATTTGATACACAATATAAATTTATTTTATATTATATTTACATGTGCATTGTCAACAAATTTTCTTTCGTTGAGAAAGGAACTAGTCATAGCAAAGGTATATGCTTTAAGATACATTTTCAATTCAAATTATTAACCATTTTATTTTTCTAGTTAAAGAATTTTCCAAGTTACATCTACGAACATAAAATAACATGTTGATTTCGATATTATTTTTATTTCGTTTTCTTACATTTTTATAAGATAATGGCGCTACATGTATATTTTGTCCTGGTTTTTATTCTCCGCACGACGCATGGAGATGAGACACAGTCCGGAAGCTGTAAAGACGTTTTACAGGGTTACCTGACGGGGCAACTTTCGTATCAGGTAGAATCTTTAAGGCGGGAATTCAAAAGCTTCATCGACGGCATTGAGGAATCCATGAAAAAGTTCAAGGAGGCAGTGAATGTTAGCTTACAGAAAGGAGGTATGTCTCAACCGTAAAAAAAGATGTCAAATTTACTGCATTCTATGTGGTTTTATTATATGAATACAACAAAATAGAAACCTCTTTTATTTCACATTATCGGTTACTTGATTTCAGTGAACAAGTTTTCGGAATATATACTCTCTAGTTTTTTTAAATTAAATGTATTGTTTTTTATATATTTAATTATATACATTTTCTGTAGGATAAAAAAGGTACTTTTTTTACACTCCAGATGCACCCATATGCAATAGATTTTTTGCTCAAATTATAACATGTGATAAGTACTACTATACTGTACTGTACATTTTTAAATCAGTTATAAAACATACACAAAATTCTGCCGTCTACGTTCAAGAGTAGGTACCTGAAAATGTCAAATTGTATGATTTTCCCTGATTTATGGAGTACCATAAAACATAACTGATAAGAAGGATTTTTAAAAAACACAACAGAAATATTTGTAAGATTATCAAATGAATGAGCTGTTTAAAATTTCAAGAGCATCTTACATGTACATATTCTTTTATAACATAATTTTGAGCCCTTCTTAAGAGTCTTCAGTTTATCATCGTCAAAATTACATTATTATAACAGACGTCAATCTTTTTTTCAATGGAAAAAATATATTGATTGATTGATTGTATATTGTTTAACGTCCCTCTCGAGAATTTTTCACTGATATAGAGATGTCACCGTTTGCTAGTGAAGGGCTTTACATTTTGACCTTTACTCGGCACTCAGGGCCATTGAGCAGTGAGGGATCTTTATCATGCCAACGCCTGCCGCTTACACGGGCCCTCGGTTTTTAAGGTCACATCTGACTTCAAAGTGTGCATGGCCAAGGAACAGTTGCTCCCCATTTTTTGTATCAACGTAGGTCAGTTGCGGCCGAGATTTGAACTCACGACCTTCTGATCACGGAGCGAGCGCTCTACCGACTGAGCTACCGTGAACGGTGGAAAACATCGAAGATTCAGATGTAAATTATCTCGATTTAAACCATCTTAAAAATTAGTTTGCCCCGGAATCTGTCTGTTATGTTTTTCTGTTTGCCTGCAAAAATTTAACACTGACCAAAGCTTTTGAGTGGATGTGGTTAAAGCCTGAATATTCACAGATGTTTTATATGTGATAAGACCTATCGTTGGGTTCCACTTAAGTTGACATTGTGACCTTGGAGTGTGAACAATTTACAAAAAATTAACACAGATTACCCGTGGTCAAAACTTTTGGACCTTTTAGTGCTAGGGATTTACTATCATTCCAATTACAGCGTGTCATTTTGTTTAGTGGAGGGTACTGTTAAAGAATTACATATTGATCACAATATATATCTTATCGATTGGATGTTTGATTTCAATGAAAAGAACACTTTGCATATGAACAGAAGAGCAACAATGACATTTTCTGGAAACGTGTTGTTGCCTATTACAAATACTGTCCTCGTAAAAAAAATCAATTCAATGCAAGTGGTCAGTATTATAAGTGAATAGTTGTGCTAGGACTTTCATACTTTACATATTCATTGTGACGACACTTTTAATGGATATAAACATTATTTAGCTCTTAAACCTGAAGTTTGATACACTTTTTAAAAAATTAACCTTGGTCATAACTTTTGAACATTTGGAGCTCGTACTAGTGTTTTCATATTTCACATGTGTATTCCATCCTTTGGATAACAATAATTATTGACCTTTTTACCTTGACTTTTGACTTCCCTCTGAGAATTTTCAATCCTTACCATAAACAGCCATACTACGCCATCCTTGTTTCATAAACACGTCTTTTTTGTAGGTATTGTAAACCAAGATATTATATATACAAGGTGGGGAAAGAAATTGTGTTCTTCAAACGCAAAATTACTTTATTCAGGTAAAAAGATGTCATTTAATAAGAAAACACCTACTTTATAAATTTTGTTTGTTAAAAAAAAAAATCAAATTAAACTTAAGAAAAATAATTCGAGAAAATAAAAGAAATTAGACATGAGTAATATTTGAGAGCATTTAATAGGATACGCCGGAGGATCGTATTATAATAATCCAGGAGCAGCTGTAGATCCTCTATGTTTACCGAGGAATCCAGAGTGGGGGATCTACAAGGATGGAATTGAAGGACATAAGGCTTACTTATTTGGAGCAGAGTATGAAACGGAAAATTTACAAGTCACTTTACTTCCCTGCACAATCAAGATGTACCGTGTGCTGTGTGCCTTGTTCAAAACAGATCAATTGTTCAAATGTTTCCAGGTGAGAACTAATCGTATATATAAGTAAACGAAACTCTCTATTTTACATTAAAGTATAACTGTGAATTAAATTTACTTGAAAGAAACCAGAAAAAACTTATGCAATAGTAAGGTGTCCGTTGTCCGTCCGTTTAGCTGTCTGTCTAGGTGTCTGTCTGTTTGTTTGAAAACATTTTTTTTCAAAATACTACCCCTTCTACGTTTTTAGTCTCATTTAGATAAAACTTATTACCCTGGCCGACAACACTAGGATATTTTAAAATTCTTTCAAAATGCTACTCCTCCTACAGTTTTGGTCTGCTTTCAATATAATAAACGTGGCTTACAAAGAGTATGCTGTTTTAAATCATTTGGATCGTTATTCAATGTATTGCTTTATTAGGTTTAAAATTCAACTACTATTTTGTCTTCCTCTCTTATAAATACAAAGTAGTAGAGCTATAATACAGTCTCGACAGAAACTTCAAGTTAAATTAACAAGTCAGAAAATTTTAATTATGTCAATTATACAATAATAAGAACCCGTTAAACCGTAAATACAGATGGGTAAGAAATCGGTTTTCATTACGAGCAAACCTGGTCAAAGCATTTTTCTTGTCGGTGACATTTCTTTTTTTTTTTGGAAAATTAAGTATTTAGTTTTCATATTACTAACAAACATGGGACATTCATTTTTTTTACATTTCAAATCCTAAATCTATGTTTGACTTAATTCTTGAAAGAAAAAAAAAACAATAATTTTAGAATATTATGAAAGGGATAACAAGAGTACATAGACTTTTTCATTATATATACATATAGGATATATTTTTGGGAGTTGAACTATGTTCAGACTCCCTAGGTTGTCACGCGATTTCTAGCGCAGTAATTTTTCAATGAATTATATTGCGGCTGTCGTGGTGTTTCTGTGTCGGCCAATTTACTCCCCTGTGATATTCAATACAAACTCGCACCAGTCTATACAAGAAAACATTGATGTAACCATCAATTGTCGCCCGGGAAATATATAAAGTAAACAATGGAAATAAGTCTTGATCATCAAACCGCTTAGATATGTGTGAAAAGTCATGCGTCTAATTGATGGAGACGATAGTGGCGAATATTTTGAAAACTCATAGTCGGATAAAAAATCAAACAAAAACGGTACCATTTAAAACTTGATCAATTCCTCAAGTTAATGTTGGCTGCATAAAATATAAATTGAAGTTAGACACATGCATCAACTATATTCAAAAATGTATTTTAATTTTCAATTATCGAATATAAAACACGAACTGTGCAGAGTACGTTTTTATGCGAGAAGTAAAATTCGATGTTCTAAAAAAAGGGACCTGTCATTTTTTCGATAGTAAATGATAAGCAACTTTATATATTAAATATGAAAAACATATATATTTTTAAAGATTCACTTATGGAAGTAAATATATTATGTATCTCCTAATTTATCAAGGAAAGAACAATCTGATTAACAATCTTTCTAATGTTTAGAAAACCTTTAATTCTGAATAACTACTCCCGCCGCAATCCCCATACACCAACACTTAAACTTATATGTATAGAGCAGCCCGGTCCTCCGGGCTGCAATAAACTCGAAGAAATTTCCGCAATAAAAATAGTCCATCTCATTTTTCTGAATTAATCTAATTTCATAAATGATTTGAAAGCAAATAAAAAGGATTTTATTTAACTTGATTTGAAAAGCATATTTTTGTCATCTCTTTTGAGAAATGACACGTAAATTTTGATTTCCGTATGAAAAAAAAGTCCCGTCATTTATCATTCGGCAATCCTCGGCTGACTCCACTACGCTCCATTACAAAAAGTGCGAGGTCATCAAAGGAGCAACAACTGGTCTAACTGGTTTGACAATGACGCGATTGTCTAAATATAGAGATGTAAACAAAGATGTAAGGTCAAAGGAACGCTAAGGTTTAACCGAACTTCTTTCAATTTGTTTCACCAATAAAGAGACAGAACAACGTTACTTTTTAAAAAAAATACCATGGAAAATATCACTGTCAGACATTTATTTGCTCTGACAAGTAAAATGATCTGTTAGACTGGAAAATTTTTGTCAGACCACAGGGACTTGCTCCCGGTGTGTAATAATTATTTATTTAAAAAGTCATATACCGTAATACTAAAACTACACAAGGGAGGACACCATTTTGGACCCCTTCCTCGCTTCAACCTCTGTTTTCGTTATATTTTGCCTCATTTTACTGACTCACCGCCACGGATCTGTCAAGAAATGATTCTTTTAAGACCTTATGCTGAAATTTCCCCCTTGGAGCCTCTTCAATACACATTTCAGACTAAAAATAATCCAAACTCGCTCGATAGGACAGTTGGTATGGACAGAAAGCGAAAGTAACCTCGGCGCTTTACATTCGAATACGGAATTAGAACGCGTTTTTTTTCAAATTTATAATTAGCAGTTGTTTTAAATAGTGGAAAAACCCCGAGGTAACCGAATGTGTTTTCACTGTCTGTCCATACCAACTGTCCTAACGAGCGAGTTTGGATTATTTTTAGTCTGAGATGTGTATTGAAGAGGCTCCAAGGGGGAAATTTCAGCATAAGGTCTTAGAAGAATCATTTCTTGACAGATCCGTGGCGATGAGTCAGTAAAATACGGCAAAATATAACGAAAACAGAGGTTGAAGCGAGGAAGGGGTCCAAAATGGCGCCCTCCCTTGTGTAGTTTTATTATTGCGGATTTTTTAAAATAAATTATTATTACACGTCGGGAGCAAGTCCCTGTGGTCAGACCAGATACGTGCAACTCATTTTTTTTTACGTTGGTAAAGGGAAAAATCATAATTATAGCATTAAAGTTTGTTGATATTCGATCTCACAGTTTCAAATGACATTAATTTTACATCCTTTATTTCATGAGTTTATCAGCATTCAGTTGGTCTCGTGTACAACATCAAATCTGAACTTGAAAAATGTGTATGTAAAATGTGTCATTTGATTTTATTATATAATTAAAACAATAAAAATGAATGAATACCGACACAGTGGTATAATAATCCAAATGATCGATCTGTGAGAAAGATCGTACCTAATGATTACAACTGGGTTTTTTTTCTTGTTATAGCTCGTTAAACTATGTTTGATTTTAATTACATTTGAATCAAATCAAAATCACAAACTTTAAATGTCACTCGCGTGGCGCAGTTGTTAAAAGAGTTTGCTCTAGAGATTCAAAGTATAAGGCGTTAATTGATCCTTACGTCGCTGGTTCGAATCCTGTGGGATGCATTTGGAGATAAACTCTTTTGATGAGACCATATAAACCGAAATCCCATGTCGCAATATGTGCTTGCACAAAACGATCCCTCACTACTCAATGGATTTGAGTGCCGTGTATAGGTAAATATTTGTAGACTTACATGTAGCTACAAATGTAGCTCCATCAACAAGTGGTAGTGTCTCAATATAATTGAAAAATTATCGAACGCAAAACAAACAAAATGTAAAGTATTCAGATACTTACTTCTATAAAGAAATTACTTGAAATGAAATTTAAAATTAGGGAATAACAAAACTTGATGATTAAGTTATAAAGATAGATACATTTGATAAAATAGATAAGCACGGAGTTCTATAAAATTAATTATTATGTCCGAAAAGAAACATTCGTACCCAAAAGAGAATAGCAAATACTTATTTTAATCAGAGGCCGAAAAATGACAATCTAGTGATGGTAACATAGAATATAAAGAGTGTTTGTTTGTTTGTTTCTTGGGACCAAATATCTTGTACACATTCTAAAGAGAGTAGGGGGCGTTTGGATTCAAATGCTTCAGAAATGTAAGGGTAGTGTTTGAGTTTGAGTGAGAAATGGTACTGAAAGAAGTTTGAAACATACCCACAAAATAGTATTTTCGAGTTTGGATTTTTTTTTTCGGTGGTGGGGGTTGTTTGTTTGGTTTGGTCAAATTGTTGAGGTAAGAATTAGAAAGAATAAATCCAGAACTAAACTTAACTGTTCGTGCGCAATAAATAATTATACAGTTTTCTTCAATGGATGGCACTGTAGCTCTCCGGTCTGTCAAAATCTTTTTTCGGACAGCTACAGTTCTGCAGCTAATTTAAAAGCAGTCCCATGATCTTGGCTATACAAATGCAATAGAAATTATTTTAATGTTTCGTGTTGTATCTTTGACAAATCAGTTCTAGCTGACTTGAATCTGAAAGCATGAAACTGTTCCTATACTTCCCGTGAGATCTTTCAGATAACAATGCTCAACTCCCATGAGTACTTTCAGTACTTTGATTGTATGTATTACCCATGCAAAATCGTTCATACATACAAAACAAGCATATTAAACGGTGCTGATCTTTTACAATTTAAAGGAAAATTTGGAAACATTTTAGTTTCGGTGTTAATTAAATGCACTTTCTGTATTTTAACAATTCTAGAATTTTCGAGAATATTTTTTGACATATTTCTTCCTTTTGATGTTGAACTTTGATACTGATAACAAGTTTATTACGATACATTTGCGTTCATCTCAGTAAATAAGTCCCTACCGGTGAAACCACAAGAGACTTTAGCTTTTCTCTGCATATGTCTGTCAGTTAGTTTATCCGTCCCTCCGCCTGTTAAGCTCTCCGTATTTCAGTCTGTTCTACTTGGCTAAATTTTCTGATTTTTTCCCATAGATATTGAATAGATATTTAATGTGTTGAATAAAAACATTTAGTTTATAAATTACAATGCATGTATACCTCTCTTGTATAGCATATTGAATTTACTCTTATTCCAGTAACAGCGTGTCACTTTGTAAGATCAAGCATGCAAAATTATCCATGTTGTTCACCACATTTCGCATCGATTGGATGTTTGATTTCAATGAAATGAATACTAGCTACTTTGCATTTTAAATAAAGAATCCAACAAAACGCTCATAATACAGACCAATCGCATTGAAAGATTGCTTACGAAGACAGCATTTGTATGATGTAAGCGGCAACACGTGGTCAGTCAAAGCCATTATTTGTTAATATGCAAAGATGTTTTCTTTCCATTAAAATCAAACAACCAATTGAAAGGAAATATTGTGATCAATATGTAAATCTTTAACACACTCCATTTAACAAAGTAACACGCTGTTTTTGTTATGATAGTAAATTAAGTATACATCCGTTTTATGGAAGAATGGCACAATTCCTTGAGTTCCGTTATTGTTTTTCACAGATGCTGTGTTTAAACATCAAACGTTATTCATTTTTAAGCAAATCTTAATATCATGAGTAATTAATAAATGTAATGTTTCCATTCAGCAAGGAAAACTTGTTACAAAGGCTGGACACTCGAGTACCAGGGCTACCTAATGGCTGGATTTTATAACCATGCTGCTGGTACATCGTACAGGTGTGTATACAAGGATCCAGATACCCTGCCTGGAGGCCATTCTAATCAAATTGGCTACCTATTTTATTTTGTAGAAGCTCAATGTGGTTCATTGAAATGTCCACCATATGTTCATGGGAGAGAAATAGTTTGTGCTGTTTGTTCCAAAAAATAAGAAATAAAAAGTATTTTAATTTGCTATATTTTATGAGCTCTGTTTCTTTACTATAACAAGCGGAAGTCATTTAGAACCAACGTTCTTTATACAGAATATATCAGATTTTTGTGACACTCAGCGGTACGTGTTTTCCTTGAAGCTTTTTGTTCTGTATTAGTAATTATGGACAGGGCGACAGTGGGTGGAGCTACTTTCCGTTTTGTATTAAATTATATATTGTCTTATATTAGCTAACTATTTTTTATTTTAACCATAGCACAATATAAGAATAAATCTGATTCAATTTGAATATTAAAAGCACGTATAAATAGAAAAAGCTACTTTTCTTCTTGAAATTATAAAATGTTGGGAAATATTTCACTCGGAATGTAAAATGTTAAAATTTCTCAATCATTGTTTTTAAATACCGCATGAGTAGAATTCTTAGCGAGTATCTAATTTTGGCATTTTTAGGAAGATTGGCAAGATCGTTAGATTTGAATATCGCTATAAATTAATTTTACTTTATTTGTTATATCCCATATGAAAAAATACTATTAGAATTCAATCGGAGTATTCAGTTGACTACTAGTTGACGGTCAACTGACCGTAAATTGACCATAAGAAGTTGAATTTTTGCCATGCAAATGAGGGAGCGATCAACTCATTTGCATAGAGTGGACCACTGTTGAATGCTCCTATATTTTCTTTGCAGTTGACCGCTAGTTGAATACTCCTCTTTTTCCTTTGCAGTTGACCGCTAGTTAAATACTCCTCTATTTCTTTTACAGTTGACCGCTAGTTGAATACTCCACTATTTCGTTTGCAGTTCACCGCTAGTTGAATACTCCTCTATTTCCTTTGCAGTTGACCGCTAGTTGAAGACTCTTCTATTTTCTTTGTAGTTGACCGCTAGTTGAATACTCCATAAGTAAATGCACGTAGGTTGCATTCATTAAATATTTGAAAAAAATGGAGGGAGATTTGAAATCTAAGACAAGCAGTGATCTTGAAAATATGAAAAGTCAAAACAATGGAGTTTCTAGGAAATCTAAATGCATTCTAAATGAATTGAGCTGGTACACTCTCATAAGTTGTTAAATGCCTTCTTCATTTTTGTGCAGAAAAGGTTATATATAGAATTAGTCTAAAACAATTGAATATTTTTACCAACACAACAAGAAACACAACAAAACACTTGATGCATGACAAGTTTTCAGAATTCTTTCAATATTCAAAAAATTACACAAAAATAGGGACCTATACTGGCTACATTTTTTGTATTCCTATTATCTGTTTAAAAATAACAAGCTTAGTAAAACAAATCTTTACATTTTATATACAGTACTTACAATAGTACATGAGATATATTTCACACGCTGAACCATCACGAAGACAATAATGTTTCAAATCAAAAATTACCACCTTCTACAGAAAACACACATGTACTGATTCAAATCTTGATGTTGTAATTATGATATAACAAACCCGATCTATGATAATGTAATTTGGACCCAACATAAATGTGGCGTGGGAGAAATTTTCTAACAAGTCGGGGTGTTCAACTAGTTGTCAACTCTTCAAAGTATTAACATTCAACTAATGGTCAACTGGCCGTTTAATGCTAATCAGTTGATCGCTTTTCAGAAAAGCATTCAATTGCAACTTCAAGTGGTCAACTGTTTTCGCATTATCAGTTGACGGCTAGTTGATGGCTAGTTGACGACTAGTTGACGATCAACTACAGATTTTCGTATGGGGAGTGGTCAACTTTTTCCGCATTATCAGTTGACGGCTAGTTGACAACTAGTTGACGGTCAACTACACATTTTCGTATGGGATCTTCTTAAGTGAGCTTGTTAAAATCGCTAAAATTACATCTCGCTAAAAATAAAAATACCAATTTTTAAGAACTAATGGCTTTTGCGTCTCGCTAAAATTTCCATTCATACGGTATTCCACACAGACTCACACGTTATCTAGATCCAAACAAATTTGAAAAATCTGCAATTATAATAAACATCCTATGGTGGACAAATTCACGTAAAAAAACCTCCTGGGAGGGCAGTAGGTGATATTATTTGGATTTTCATAACTAATATTTTGGTAAACAATAAAATATATTGAATCATTCATTTTGACAAAGAAGCCATCCTAATTGTTCACGAACTTTTTGGACAACCCCTGTAACTACACAATATCTGTCTAGAGAAAATAAGTTGTCGCAAAAATATGGTAATCAGTCGTGTCTTTAAAAAGTCAACATCTTGGTAGGACACAGTGACATATTTTGTGTTAATGTCACTTAAACGTCTTATATGCATCAACTCACATTCCGATGACCAAAAGCCACACCATATGCAAAATATTTGAAAAGAATCACGTACACAATCCAGGGTCTAAAAAAATTAGGGTCTTTCATAATCAATTAGTATGAAAAAGTTCATTATATCGAACGTGAAAAAATTTCGAAACGATGCCTTTAGACGAGACTAATGATATTTTGGTTTCCTTTACTTGTTTGTCAACAACTTACCTAGTTTTAGAAATTGTTCATAGAGTGTGTACTTGCAAATTGAATCAAAGAGAGAAATACATCCTGTATGTGAGTAATAAAGGTACATTGCTACGAAAATAAGTTGTCAATTAAAAAGTTGAAATAATCACGTCTAAAAAAAATGTTGGTCTTTTTGTAATAAGATATGATTATCCATATATGAAACAAATTTTGTGGATTTTTTTTTCAAGATTACCAGAATACATCGTTGGACATTTAAATGGAAATTAATATCGTTAATAGATATTACTGCACATCGTCAATACATCTAAATGCCGCGTTGAAGCCACGGTAGTTTTTTTTAATTTCTCACAATCTAAGATCTGAATACCGAATGAGCTATTATTCATATGACTGTGTAAAAGGTCTGCTAATGCATGTAAAGAGGTGCAATTAGTAACCATGGAATTTCCGGCAGATTGTTGGAAAAAACTGGTTTCCAAAAACAACATGATTAAAATCTTTCAAAAAATCAAGCATATGTTCAATATCAATATCAGAATACATATAAGTACAATTAGATGTTTTTAAACAAAATGATTAGGAAATGGCTTAGCAGATTTTTTTTTTAAACACTGAAACATATTTGAAGCTTATGGTAAATGTTAAAAATTTTTCAAATGCAAATGTGGCAGAGTCATGTTTATTTAACGTGATTTTTTTTAAGGATATCCGATCCTCAGCCAGAAAGGATAACTCCAAAATTTAATATTTAATTTGAAATGCATCAAAATGAAGCTTGAAAATGAATTTTTTTCATACAACAATTTTCATTTTATATATCTTTATAAGATTTAAGGTCCATGGAAGTTTTAGAAAACGTCCTATAAAAGTTAACATTTGTACCCTATAAAAGAGAAAAAATTAATAGTTTTAGAGAAATAAGATTTTCTTGAATCCAGCCATAAATATCAATGCTTATTAGCATGATATGAAATGAAAAGTGATTTGTGATGTCTTGCAATGATAGCAAATGCCTTTTACACTATGTATTATAGAATATATGATGGAAATAGAAGACAAAAAATACCAAATAAGTATAAAAATCAAGACAATTTCTCTGAATGCCTGGATATCTATCATTTTTTAAGCTAAAATATATTTGTTGATCAATTTGCAATTAGAAAATGCATTGCTCCTATTCCAATTCGCTTTTTCTGCAAAAATATTGGAGATTTGACAATTTTCCCTATATAATATGATTAACTTTAATTATTTAATTTAAAAAAAATACTGTGGATAAATTTACATAACTTTGTGGATTCAGAGACACTTTTATGAGTATTTTTGATTACTTAATTGCTAATTTTACAAACCTGAGGATCGGATTACCTTAAATCTCTTTCCTCAATGAGCCAGAATTTACTTTATGCCATATTTGGTAGTAGTCTCCATTCAAGAATTCTACTCAAAATTTAATTGGCCAGTAAATTTGTACCCCCTTGTTTTATTCGATTTTCTGCCATATATACTGGGGCATGGGTCCATCCCTGTTAGTGCGACAATTTCAACTCTTACGTATTACCAGCTGCCCGTTGTAACCACTTGGAAGGTAAATTTTCTCAGTCTATTTAATTTTTATAATTTATTTATTAGGTCCAAGTTATAAGCTCAGGCATTTTTCATAACTGTGAAAGAAACTGTATCATTTTAATTCTTGTAATTATGTTTCATTCATTTTAAATGTGTTTTGTACAATGTCTCTAAAATATAATCTAACCACTGAGAAATATTCCTAAAAAAATTATTATTGTGCAAGAACGGGCATAAAATCTAAGCGTTTATTTCGACTGTGGTTCTTAATTGACTCATACAGCAGCAAAGACAATTTAAAGCGCTAACTATTATAATTAAGTAGAACCTTAATTAATTTCCAAGCTTAAGCGTGTCCCATATGTTACTTTTTGTTTCCTCTAAAGTCTCCTTTCCATCAAGCTACTGGAAATATCAACGGAAAGCTTTGGGAGAGTCTTGCATTTTTTTTTACCCTTCTGCTGGACAGATTCATGTTTAATGCACATGCGACTGGGAAAAATGCATACATGGAAAAGATGTAAAGAGCAAGAGCCACTTTGGGCTTTATTTGGCCCTGAGAATTTCTGAGAAAAAAACGCTTAGTTTAGGTTGCAAATACAGTATTTATCATTGGAGTTTTGGTGACCACGTATCTATTAATTGTGACGTAATTTCCCATCTAGTCAATGTATTATGACGTCATAAAATGCGTTATTTTCCTCATTTCATGTAAATTCCTATTAAAATGAGCTAAAGTTGAAGCATTTTTTTCAATATTTTATATAGAGCACAACCTCTGATCCAAAATATACAAAAAAAAAAAAATGAAAGCTCTGTTTCTGAAGATCAAAAAGCATGTTTTATTTTTTGGATCGTAGGTTGTGCTCATATTTTAATTCTTTGCTGAGGTAGTCAAATACGCATATTTTGTGCAAATTTCAAGAACATTACAGTTCCTCAAACCTGTTTTCCAATATATGGATTCTCAAAACGAAATTTTATTATTGAAAATGATAGCACCAAGTGTCTAACTTATTTTGATATATGAAATGGGAAAGACGGTGATAGTTAATTAATTGATATAAGTACAGTGCCATTTTATGCATAAGATGGCCCTTGCTCTTCGAAAAGTTATATATAAAGTATAAGTAGGATTTGTAAACACACTGAGAAGAATCCCGATCTACATGTAACAACATCGATTTAAGGTATCCATACCGTCGTCTACACAAATTTTAATTTTTAAGTTAAGTCAAGTCCAAAAATCGCCCGAAACATTTCGTTACTGTGGATTTGTTACCAGCTCTATGGCTGTATGTAGACATTTCGTCGATAACGGCACCAAATGTTGTGGAAAAAATAAAAAATGCTTCTTGATCGTATGGTGGCCCATTTTAGCATAGGATATTATCTAGAAGAAACATAACGTAACGTATTGTGACGTAGCAATTACGTTAACGCACGTTACATAAACCCACGGATAATTCATGACATATATCAATATTTCATGCCATTGACCAGCGAAAAATACAGCATTCGGTCATACAAATATGATGTTAACAATGAAATTGCAAAATTTAGATACCAGCACTTTTAAGAAACTACAAAGCATGTTGAAAATATGCGTAAGCTAAACTTGGAATGCTTTGGTTATGCTCCAGCACTAGTGAAATTTACTGGTTACATCAATATTGCAAGTAAATGAGCTTAAATCACGTGACTTCCGCATCACGTGACAAGTCTTACTATAAAATCTTATCGTCTTCAATATATATTAATTAACCATAATTACAATTTATCCGATAAATATAATGTACTAATATATGAATACATTTTTAATAACAAAATATTGTCGATATTTCCATTGTGCACCTTAACTGTACTGCGCATGAGATTATTGAAGAGTGGCGGTCCTGCCGTCCGGTGTAACTCGCCGATCGCTCATTATTATAGATGGACAATAAGGAAATATGAGAAAAATTGCCCAACAAATTAAAAAGCAGGAGAAACTTCTGTCGACCATTTCATAACGAACTGTATTCAATACTCCATGAAACAGTACAAATAAGAGCGGAACAAACACGGACCTCTTAAACATCAGGGGTGTGATCAGGTGCCATGGAAAGTGAGCATCCCTTGCCAACCGATCACACATGCTGTGTGCTACTTCTCATGATCAGAAACAAGGGGAAAATTCATCGACAATTCAGTGTATAAATAACGGATAAACAATTAGTATTAAAAATTTTAGTCAGCATTTGACTCAATGATAGATTGTATCTGCTGACTAGTTTATTGTATCGGCCATTGAACATTTTGACTTAAAACGAAGATGATGATATTCTTGTTTCATTACCTTGTTTGTCCATAATTTACATCCTTTTAGAAATTGCATACGTAGAGCATGCTCTTGTCAATCGAATCATGAGATATTTATACTCGGTCCGCAGATGATTAAGGTATATTGCTGCACAAGCAAGGGAAGTTGACGATTGTAAAGTTAAAGTCTTCTCCTTCGAAAAGGGTTGTTAGCATCCTGTCCTATTTCATCGTCATCACCTTCTGTGTCATCTTCTTCCAACACAAATGCCTCGGTTAATATGTCCATTTTACTATTTACTCTTAAAACATCGGGGGGAATTTATGAGTACTTTAAACATTTTATTCATGCAATCAAATTGCAGACATTGTAGATAAATTAGAATTTTAAATACCCCTTTTTTCTCCAGGTTATCAAAGGCGACATCCAACAAAACTACAAGTTTCTTCTTGTCTCGCTTTGAATTTCAAATTTTAAAACGTGGCATTTTTTAGGAAAATAATGT